>NW_015662598.1:76124-99085 GCF_001515625.1 Sinocyclocheilus rhinocerous
CAAAATAATGATCTTTAAAATAGCATCATATGACCCCTTTAAGATTTGTACTCATGGAAATTACTAAAGTAGTCAAACCTGTTCATTAGAAGGGGGTGTCCCAATACTTTTGGCAATATAGTGTATGTTTGGTGCGTTAGTGGGCCCAACCTCATATTCTTTCATAGGGCCCAAAATTGCTAGCGGCGCCCCTGTTCATGGGGACGCTCTTTAGCAATGTAGCAAACCCTGGACGTATTATACCAGCTTCTCATGGTGTAAGGGAATCATTGATTTTTTTTCTTAATCACATAATACAAGCAAAATCTCTTACATTTTTGTTTTGTATTTCTTACAGTCTGGCCATTTACTACCTGAATTCTGTGTCAGAGGCCTATAAGAACTCAAAAAACATGACCAGGGTGGAAAATCGCCAAAAGTCAAACCAGGCACAGATGGAGGTGGCGTGCATCTGCAGAAAGACGTGTGACTCACGTCAGCTAATCCTAACGCCCGGGGGCCTGTGACTCGAGCGCCAGGCCCCAGGGGACCTGAACTTCTACCTGGCCAACCAGGGGCAGGCAGGGGTCAAGGGCCACCGCCTAGAAGGCAGTAATGTGATCTAGTCATTATTGTGTGCTCTGTCGGTCTACACACTCTATAATTAATGTAAACATTGGTTTGTTTTATTAGATAAATCAATATTTAAAGAAATTTGGAGATATCATAATAATTATCATACATTCCTTTACAGTAAATTGCATATGTGACACTGGACCACAAAACCAGTCATAAGTAGCACCAGGTATATTTGTAGCAATTGCCAAAAAAAACATAGTATGGGTCAAAATTATCGATTTTTCTTTTATGCCAAAAATCATTAGGATATTAAGTAAAGATCATGTTCCATGAAGATATTTTGTAAATTTCCTACCGTAAATATATCAAAAATGTATTATCATTAGTAATATGCATTGCTAAGAACTTCATTTGGACAACTTTAAAGGCGATTTTCTCAATATTCTGATTTTTTTTGCACCCTCAGATTCCAGATTTTCAAATAGTTGTATCTCTGCCGAATATTGTCCTATCCTAACAAACCATACATCAATGGAAAGCTTATTTATTCAGCTTTCAGATGATTTATAAATCTCAATTTCAAAAAATTTACCCTTATGACTGGTTTTGTGGTCCAGGGTCACATATATCATATACATACAGTGGCCCCAAAATGAATTTGGACACTCAGTCACATCAAACAACCTTACCTATCAACATCTTTCACTAACACTGGACATACAAAAAAGAGTGTACATACTCGTTGTCTTCATTTTAAACAGTATATAGGTTGTTTTATCATTTAAAGAAAAATTGTGAAACATTTTGCTTGGAAAGTGTTCTCTCTGATTTTTTTTCTTTTAAATTGAATGCTTGCTTTGGTATTTTGTTGATGCAGTGAGATGTATTTTTAATTGTGTCTGAAGTGTCTAAACTCTCTTTGGGCCTACTGTATGTGTTATGTGTTTAATGCATGTATATTATACCACCACATATAACTGCTTTATTATTGAACTACAGTTACAGTATATTTGTTGTCTATTTTATTTCGTGTTTTATAATAAATCCAAAATCTAGTATATAAAGTTTTTTAGTCATTTCCGTACTTTAGTGACAGTTGAGCATTGTGAAGATTGGATTACTAATGCTCACAATGATACATGAATCACTCAACAAGCACCCAAACTGGTTCTGAAAATTTCTGCATGTATCCTTTGTACAAAAGCATGACACAAACCCAGAACCCAGTTATACAACATTACCTTTTCAAACCTCATGTTTTAGAGTTTGTCCTGTCACCTAAAATTGCCCTCACAGCTTTGACTCAACATCTGTAGTGTGAGAAAACTCTAGTCAGGAATTGTAGCTTGACCATGGAAGGACAGTTCACCCAAAAATGTCATTTCCTCGCCCTTATGTAATTCCGGTTATTTTCTTTCTTCTGTGGAACACAAAAGGACATACATCTGCATTCTCTTCCTTTTGCCTTTAACAGCAGAAAGTCATGAGTTTTGGGAAAAACAATGAATGAGTAAATGATGATAGAATTTCCAATTTTGGATGAACTAACTGTGCATGGATAGAATAGAATAGAATAGAATAGAATAGAATTATATGAAACTAAGTAGAAGCATGTGCACAGTTTTGTGCAAAATCTAGTGAACATGTCATTTCATGTGTATGATTTTTGTTTAGGCTTCATATTGTATGACAGTTTATCTCGCACAAACCAATAATCCTACAGTTTGAGTTGAGTGCAGCAAACACATTAAATGACTAAAGACAGGTACAACCAGCACAACCTGGTCCAACCCCTCCACCCAGCCAAGTGTTTTTTTTTTTTGCTTTGCATGTGCCTAAAGAATAAAAGGCCTGGTTATGTTTCCGAAATTACCCATTTCAGAGCAGCTCTCACAGACAGGGGAACAGGTGAGATATCATAGTAAAGGTGTTTTACTGTTGTCATCAGTAGCATATTTTAACAAAGCTCTTTGAAAACATTTGACACTGAATCAATGACTTACAAACATTAGTAATGATGTTTCATAAGCACAACATAGCATTGTATTTGTTTGTTTGTTTGTTACTTGTCATAGCTTTTTCAAAAGTTTTAAAGGATGGCATTCTTCAAGAAGTTTATCAACAAAATTAGTAACGATGACAGCAGCAAGGTAAGTATAGAATATATATGACCAATGATTTGAATATATTGAAGTACACCTCAACATTACTACTTATATTAGTAATTAGTCCATGGTTTGACATTCAGTTCAGTGGGTGTTGT
Source organism: Sinocyclocheilus rhinocerous (assembly GCF_001515625.1). Lineage (NCBI taxonomy): Eukaryota > Metazoa > Chordata > Actinopteri > Cypriniformes > Cyprinidae > Sinocyclocheilus > Sinocyclocheilus rhinocerous. Next base: position 78,946 of record NW_015662598.1, read on the forward strand.
AATATGTTTCATCACAGGGTTTTAAAGGTGGTCAAGTGGAGACGGCATACTTTGGAACAGTAAAGCCTGATCCAAACTTTAATGGCCAGAATGATGCTGCAAAATTGAAGAAAGCTATTGAGACCAAAGGTAAATACTTTGCTGTAAATACAGGTGTTTTACTCATTTTGAATTGCGCATAGCAGTGTTGTGCTAGGTTGAAGGAAACATCCTAACCAGTGTAGAAATCAAAATTAATGCGACGTTAAAGATGTAAAATGCTCTCATGCTCCTGATACCAATGTTCGAAATACTGTAGGGATGCTGCTTTTTTGAATGTGTTTTGACAAAGTATGAAAAAGACTGTTCATTTCAACTAGATATAAGTTATGTGTTTATTCAAGTGTTGTCATGTTTAGTAGGACACACCCCTGCAATACCTGGAAAACTTTCCTAGAATGCATTCCTAGAACTACATTATGTCATAGCTGAAAAGCACAGGCTTAATGACACTAATTCATGAGCACTAGAACAAAACTGGCCACATGACAAAATAAATATCTGTGTACTAAGTAATTATTTAGTATTTTCATATATTTATATATATTTTCAAATGTATCATACATATATATTTTGTACATGTGTTCTTTCCATTGTGTAATATATTTTACTTGGTGTGTATCAACACCATCAGATACACAAAAAAAAAAAAAACGTGATTGCAAATTTGTTTTAAGAACATTCTAGTGACCGTGTCCGATTCATTTAAATGTTGCTTTAAAAAAAAGAGACAAGCAAAATGTTTTGTTCCATGTCTCATTAATCAGCGTTAAATTAAATACATATCCCCCAATACACAGTTATAGTTGTACTTCTTATGCACCTTGAATTATGTGCATGATGCAGCGGCTCATTTTAACCCACCAGAATTACGCTGTAGTTTGATCATAATAGCCTCTCACTTTCGTCTGTTTTCCTCTCATGAAGGTGTGGATGAAGCCACTATTGTGGAGGTGATAGCAAAGAGAAGCAATGCACAAAGACAACAGATCAAAGAAGCTTATCAGCAGAGTACAGGAAAAGTAAGCATTTTCACATCCAACAATGTTTGTCTTTGGCCTATTTAAATGTGTAAAGATGGTCTGGCATGTAAATATGAGATTGGAGGAATAGATAGAGGATGTTCAGAAGTTGTCTATTCATAATTCTCAGTTATTTGTAATTGAGATATGAATTTTGACTCAGATTTTCAAGATAGATGAACAGAAATAGTCACAAAATAGAGCTGCAAGCAGAAATTAGGAAGTCAAGAACATCAGTGACATCATGTACACTGCATTAAACATGGTCCAAGGAATTAAAAAATGATGATTGTAATAGTTTATGAACTACAGTATGACTGAACTATTTTTGTGCCAATTCTTTCAAAAGGTCATGAGCAGATGTAGCCTACATTTACAACATTTTACCAGCAGGTGGCACTCTTAAGTCAAAAGGTCACACATTTGGTTTTGTTCTAATGCATTAAAGAATAAATCAAAATATCTGGCAGCTGCTCAACTTTTGTGTTTGTGTGTGTGTACTAGTGTATTGTACTATGTTTTTATTGTGTGTGTGCGCGCGTTTTTGTGACAAATGAGGACATACATTTGTATAATGACAAGGGTATGACATAGGTATTACAAGGAGAAGATGACTTTTCAGGACATTACCCCATGTCCCCACTTTTCAAAACGCATATAAATCACACAGGTTTGTTTTGTGTTATGTAGTGTAATGTTGTGTGTGTGTGTTGTTGTTGTTGTTTTAAACCTTGACAGTTAATATTTAAATATTTAAAAATGTTAGACAGTTTACACAACCATCCAATGTTTTATTTAAAGATTTCAACACTAAAAATTAATTTATAATTAGGGTCTTGGGACAAAAGAGGCTGTCTTAAGTGAAATTCTAGGGACCAGATCAAACAAGGAGATCACAGCAATGAAAAATACTTTCAAAGAAGGTAACAACACAGATCCAAATATATACATGTACTTCATGAATGCAAATGTGTGTGTAGCTGCTAACCTCTTTTTGTTGTAAAGACTATGGACAGCTGCTGGACGAACAAATTAAAGGTGAAGTTAGTGGAGATCTTGAGAATACCCTGCTTGCCCTTTGCAAGGTACAAAAATGATGCTGTTTAGTATACGTATGTTACACCATAAGAAAACTGAATTATTTATGTGTACTGAATATATATATCGAATATATATATCCTATAACAGGCTACCAGGAGTGAAGACCATAATATTGATGATGGGCTTGCAAAGAGTGATGCAAAGGTACTGTGGCAGATTCTACCCCAACACCGTAACAACTGAACTAAACAACACACAACTCATGTTATTAATTATTGTGTTTAAATAAGCTGATTTGTCTGGGTCTATATCATTTTCCAGTAACCTGTTTTGAATTTGGATTGGTTGGTAGGCATCTGGAAGTATCCCATTCATTTTCTCCATGGACTGTATATGTATGGTTCTGTAGAAGCTATCCACCTTATTCTTCAATGCGGAAGTAAGCCTATGGGTGAGACTCCCGGTTCATTAGCCGCTATAGGGAAATAACGAGAATAATAAAAACAAGCAGTAAATGGTAAAACTGTTTGCACTACAAACCAGTGTGTTCATAATTAAGATAATACATTAAAATAATATGATATGACACACCAATTTTCAATATCAAGCAGCAAACAAGCTGTTTTGTACAGCTAAAAATAGCTGGACGCGGATGAGACTGGAAGCTAGACCCATACAATTTTACTCCCACTACGGGGAAGAAAAGGGTGGATTAGTCAGTGTTGTTTGAAAAAGTGCAACAATATGGTTACAAGTGTGATATTGCTTTTATACAACATTTATACATGAAAGTTAATATTGAGTAACTAACATTTTAGACAAAATATAGCCATTTATTTTATTTAAAAGTGCACTACTGCTATCTGTGATTGAAACGGAAAATTGCAAGTTAAAAGTAGCCTACTTACAGATTTGTTGCTTTACATCAGTTGTGCTTCAGCACTACTGTTCTGAAATGTTGTGGCATTTTTACAACGGTTTTAGTAGTTTTTATTTTTGTTATTGTTATTGCTAGCTTAACCTTTATTCCATGTGGAAGGTTAGATAAAAGCTGCGGGGTCTTCAGGCAGGGACTAAATTTAGCAGTGATAGTAGAAGCTGTGGCTTTATATTTGGTCCAGTGAGATGAAGGTGCATATTGAAAAAAAGGGGGCCAAGCACTAAACCCTGAGGCACCCCAGTATTTAGCTGATGAAGCTAAATAGCTGATGAAGTCCTGATAGATTTGCCTCTGAGCTAAGACTCAAGACAGCAAGGTCCAGTTAGTGTAATGCCCAGTCCAAAGAGGATGGACATGAGGATCTAGGTCTGGTTGCACTAGCTAGATGTAAAAAAGTTAGATGTAAGCCCTATGCTGGGCTTAGCTATGTCCAGCTTAACGTCCAGCTATGTTCAGCTTTCCGATAAATATTTACACCTATTACACCAACTAAAACTATGACCAGGCACAACTACGCCCAGCGTAGGCAATGCCCAACCACACCAACACATTGTACTGCAGTGATAGTTGAGAAATCATTCATGCAGCAATGGCTACAACTACTAAATATAGCTACAAGCACAAAAGAAGTAAAATGAAGAGCTAAGGAGCTTTTTTTAGTTACTCAGTAAAGACCAGGGTTCTCCAGTCCTGCTCCTGAAGAGCTACCTTCCTGCAGACTTAAATTCCAACCCTGCTTTAACACAACTGTCTGTAATTAAGTAGCCCTGAACACATTGATTAGCTGGTCCAGGTGTGTTGGATTAGGGTTTAAGCTGAACTCTGCAGTATGGTAGCTCTTCAGGAGCAGGGTTGGAGACCCCTGTTAAAGACGTGCTAAAGATACTGTTCGATTCTGCATGCCGTTTTGAATCGAACAAGACCAATCTTATGATTTTTGGCCAAACTGGTCAGAAGTTATAAGCAGAAATTTTATATATTTTGACCAGTAGGGGGTGCTGTGCCGAAACTACTTATGTGCCCTCAGGTCATGCTTGTTATAACACATACCAAGTTTGGTCAGAATCCGCTAAAACATTGCTGAGATATAGCCTCATGCCCTTTTTTGCACAAACTTAATCAAATTCATTAGCGCGTTTTATGAAAATGGTTTGGTATATCAAAAAGCTTTTGATAACGAGTTTGAAAAAGTAGTTATTTAGAAAAATTCACAATTTGCGAAAAATCTTGACACGTAGAAATTTAAATCTTGGTATGCATTCGCCATGAGAAGGAATTCAAAAGTTATTAGCAGAAATATGAGTGCAATTTTGGCCTATTGGTGGAGCTGGAGAGTTTGAGTTAAAGACTGTCTTCTATCTGTGTGCCAAGTTTCATAATTTTCCCACAAGCGGTTCTACTGTATTGGCTGCCATAGACTCCCAGAGCTGAAGAAGAAGAAGAAGAAAACCAACATATACTAGTGATGGGAAGTTCGGATCATTTTACCGACTCGGACCTTTGAGCCCCTTCAGGAGGCCATTCTGGTGAGTCGCCATCATTTGAGAAGCTCTAAACAACTAGTTTGATGCTAACATGAAATGAAAAATTAGCCCATTTACTTCACATCCATTATAGAATGAAATGGTCACTTTTCATGATCCAGTCGAATTCAAGTCAAGTTCTCCTCTACATTTACCCCTTTTCTGGTTTTACAGCAGGAAACGAGTGGAGATTATGAGAAGATTCTGCTGACTCTCTGTGGCACTCAGTAATCATCTCTTACATGTCTGAATTATGTGAAAAACATCTGCAGATTCATTACATGGTTATATTAACTACACGTGTTGGCACAACTCAATCCCCCTTAGTTGGCTTATAAAAACTGTTTAATTTAAATATGCACTCTGTGAATGTTATCGTCAGTATAATATTCCTAACTACAACTTGGCATACTGTCTTAGTGGTAATTCAAGTGTTACAATTACATGGCAACTATATATTAGTATTATTGTAATAAATTGCTTTGTAAATTGTGGCAATATTTTACATTTTGATGAACATATTTGTTTCTTTAGCATGTGACAGTATGTGAGAACTGTGAGCACTGGCTTGACCTTATCTGTGTGTCTGTTCTCATAATCAAAGAGACAAATTCCACAACTAATAAACTCTTTAAAACTGTAGTTTAAAGCATCTGCATCTAATGCAATTTCTAGTGAACAATATAATCTCATATGTAAATTTGGTCACACTTTAGTTTGGGGACCAATTGTCACTATTAACTAACTATTAACTAGGCCACTTGCCTCAATAAACTCCTAATTTGCTGCTTATTAATAGTTAGTAAGGTAGTTTAGGTAAAGTTAAGTTAATGATGAAGGATTAAGGGATCTAAAATATGGTCATGCAGAATAAGGCATTAATATGTGCTTATTAAGTACTAAAAACAGTCAAGATGCATGCTAATAAGCAATTAGTGAGAACTGGTTCCTAAACTAAATTGTTAGTAAGTTTCAATGCAAGTTTTGTTTTGACTACAACTGGGGGCAGGGATGGACTGGGAGTAAAAAACGGCCCAGGATTTTCCCCCAAATAGGCCCCACCACAACTACAAACAGCCGCTACTATCTTACAATATTACAGCAGTCAATGTATCGCATTTATGGCAAATAACATCACAAAACCCATGGTGATTGAAATAAATGTATTATTGTATTAGTATGAACTAAAATACAAAAAAAATTTATCTACATAAAAAGAGCAGAACGCAAAAATGTACATGACATTTAGCCTAATGATAAACATTAACCTAGAATCTAGAAACCTGAAACAACAGATCTATTCTACAATTTGAGTATTCATATGTCCCTCTCTCTCTCTCTCTCTCTCTGTGTGTGTGTGTGTGTGTGTGTGTGTCACGCTGCAGCCAAGCTGAGTGAGAGTGACCATGTGTGCACAAATTATTTGCAAACTTGCTCATTCTCATGTTACATGTTTATCGGAGCAATCACCTTAGGCTACTTCATTTACTCTATTTTCTAACTCAGTAGTTGTCAAACCCGTTGTAGAATCGCTGCTGTTTCGTTATTGAATGGAATATTCACGTCAGACAATGCGGAGTGATAAATAGCAGTGAACGTTAGGACTAGGGATGTCCTGGGATTTTACTATAGTGCTGTCCATAGGCTACATGCTCTATAGTGAGAGAGGCGGGCAAAGGTATCCTGATGTAACTGTCCACAGGCGACTCACCAGAACCTCAGGAGCTCAGGAGCAACTGCTGCCGTCTCTCCCTCATCAGGCTCAAGATTAGGGCTACTATTGCCAAACATCTCTGTTATTTATTTTATTTATTTTTTTATTTATTTTTTATTTTTTTATATTTTGTAGCGTCGGTCTCTAAGGACTTCACTTTTTTTCTTTTAGCTTCTCCCAGCCGCCTTTGTCTTTATGTATTTTGCTTGTCATCACGAGCCCACTCTCCTTCGGATCCGTTTCAGTTTATTACAAGCAAAAAAAGATTGCATTAGCGCCCCCTTTTTTGGCCGTCAACGTCACTTAATGTCGGACAACGGCCGTTCTGGACTTATTTTTTCACCTTTATTTATATAGCGCTTTTAACAATACAGATTGTGTCAAAGCAACTGTACAGCATTAATTAGGAAAATAGTGTGTCATTAATGCAAAAAATGGTAAACACTAAATTTTCAGTTAAAGGCAGTTCATCATTGAATTCAGTGATGTCATCATCCAGCTCAGTTCAGATTAAATAGTATCTGTGCAATCAAGTCGACGATATCGCTGGAAATGAAGTGTCCCCTACTAAGCAAGCCAGAAGCGACAGCGGCAAGGTACCAAAACTCCATCGGTGACAGAATGGAGAAAAAACCTTGGGAGAAACCGGGCTCAGTTGGGGGGCCAGTTCTCCTCTGGCCAGACGAAACCAACAGTTCAAATCCAGGCAAGTCACATTGAGCAGAGGACTCAACTGGTTCCTGTGGTCTTGTCCAGGTGGCCGTCTAGGAGACAAGGTCTTTACTGGGGATCTGTCTCTGGGGCTCATCTAGTTGTCCTGGTCTCCGCTGACATTCATGGCTGGTGAGGTCATCTCTAGGTGCTGATCCACCATCTGGGCTGAATTGATGGCGGTCAGATAAGTACGATTTGAACCATGCTAATGCACTTCCATTAATACCAACAAAGTTTTCTAGTCTTTTCAAAAGAATGTTGTGGTCAATAGTGTCAAATGCAGCGCTAATAGAGAGATACAACCACGATCAGATGATAAGAGCAGGTCATCATATAAGAGCACTTCTCCAGAAAGTCCAGATGGCCAGTCCGCCCCTGACTGGGGGTGAGGGCAGCAAATACATTAAATGACAGATTATCACAAGTCCTACAGACAGGTACAAGCATAACAACCGGGTCCAGCCCAACGTTTTTTTCAGTGGGTGTGTATAAGGAATAAAAAGACAGGTACTGTTCCCGAAATTACCTACTTCAGATCAGCTCTTACAGAGATTTCACAGAGGAACAGGTGAGTTATATTTGTAAATGCATTTCACTGCATGTCCTTGTCTGTAGCTTGCCCTATTTAATATTGGGAACAATTCATGATGCTATACTCATAATGAAGTGATTGATGGTATTGGAACTGATATGACAATTTGCAGTAGATTAATCTGCACAATGTTTGCAATAACTTCTTCATTTGCGTTGTTCTTTATAGTGTCTTCAAAGCTCACAAGATGGCTTTTTTCCAGAATTTTTTCCAGCAAGTTAATAATGACCAGGTCAGTAAATACATTGCCTTCATAATGGCCATTCAAAAAGATGAACTTTAGGTGGGTCTCCTGTAGGGAGTGACTATCTCAACCACACCTTAGCATTAGCAAAAGAAACTTAGCATTACTTATACTGTATGTACTTTAGGGGTTGCACGACTACTGATTTCTGCTAGTCAATTTCTTATTTAAAAATACTCGAGTTACTCGACTACTCGTGGTTCATGCTACTGTAAATGAAAAGACATGAAATAATTCTTATCAATAAACGCTTATTATTTCATAGCCTAATTCAACAATTATACTGAACAAAATTATAAACGCAATACTTTTGTTTTTGCCCCCATTTTTCATGAGCTGAACTCAAAGATCTAAGACTTTTTCTATGTACACAAAAGGCCTATTTCTCTCAAATATTGTTCACAAATCTGTCTAAATCTGTGTTAGTGAGCACTTCTCCTTTGCCGTCGTATCTGCATTCGGATAAAACCAGGTGGAACGTCGTAGTTACTTGATAAGACCGTTATGACTACCTTTTTTTCATAGTTATCTAAAATAATAATTACTAATTTCTAAAAATATATTTATCATGCAAGCAGAGAGATGTCATGACAAACGTTTAGTGATCATTTGAACACGACTGAATTAATTCAATGCGCACATTTTCATTACGCAGAACTCTTTAAGCGAGTCTTTTTTTGAACTTCACTACACATGCCTTCATGTTCCTGGTGTTGAAACTCAAGTAGAAGTTAAAAACAATTTTGCAAATTATTTTTTTGTGTTGTTGCATGTTTAAAGGACACACCCCAACAGTTACGTCATAGCAGGAATATATACGTCATACATCATAGCCCAATATATAGCTCTGTTGGGACTTGTATTATAATGCTTCTATTATGTTTGTCCTAATTTCTCAGTGACTATGCACAAGGATTCAAGTGCACTCATGTGCAGTTGCCCATTAATACCAAGATCCAGCAGTATTACTCTGTAAACAGCTGCTCATGTGAAAACCGATGTGATTTGGACCTGTTTTCCTGTCATTAAGGTGTGGATGAAGCCACTATTGTGGAGGTGATTGCAAAGAGGAGCAATGCACAAAGACAACAGATTAAAGTGGCTTATCAGCAGAGTACAGGAAAAGTAAGCATTTTCTCATCTTTTTAAAGTATTCTGTATTAATTTGAATCCAGTTACTTATTCATGTGTTACTTACTGAAGCTTTCTATTCCATCTTAAATAACATTTAAGGTGATATTTCATAATCGTTAAATATAACATAATTAAAAAAATTTCAAGTGCACTAAAAATAATGAAAGATTAAAATCTGAACATTTTTCACTTTAACAGTCCTTTTCTATGGACCCTTGAACTTAACAATATGGAACAATACAGATGAATGAGCCAAGTCATATTGTGCCATCTACACATTTCGGGTCAGGCTTTCTTGGTCATTTAAATGGTTGTGTGTAAAATTGATACACAGGTTGATAAACAGTCCAAGGTTTTGATGCTATTTGAAGTTTTTACTGTACCAAACTTTTTTGTTTGTTTGTTTGTTTGTTTGTTTGTTTTATCAATCCTTGAACTTGACATATGAAGCAACATAGACGACTGAGCCAAGTCATGTACAATATCTGTAGGTCCAAGTTTAAGAAACACACATGAGATGGTTTTTTTTCTTTTAAACAGCATGGCCTGTTTATAATATTATTTTGTGTTATTTTGCACTAATAGCCATTGTTTTATTATTAATCCTCATCCTCTGGCAGATGCACTGAAAAAGGCTCTGAAGTCAGATTTAGAGGAAGTGGTCCTGGCCTTGCTGATGACTCCTACTGAGTATGATGCTTTTGAGATGAAAAGAGCCATGAAGGTACAACTTCTGACTGTTCTTATTGCAATATGTTGCTTAAATCTACTTGATAATACTAGAATGTCATTGATAATCAGAAACTTGGGACAAATGAGGCCGTCCTAAATGAAATTTTGAGGACCAGATCAAACAAGGAGATTACAGCATTGAAGAATACTTACAAAGAAGGTAACTAGAAAGATTTACATACACACTGTACATGTTCATTCTAAAAGCAGAGGTAGCTGCTAATCTTTTTCTGTTGTACAGTCAACAGAGAGCTGCTGGAGGAAAATATTAAAAGTGACGTTAAAGGAGATCTCGAGACTACCCTGCTCGCCCTTTGCAAGGTACAAAAATGACACTGTTTATGTTACACCATAAGAATCAGTTATGTGAACATAGTTCAGTGACAATTTTGTTACAGAGCAAAAAAATTGTGTGCTATGTGCATTGCATAGATAATGACATATTACTGTGTCTAATAACTTTAGGCTACCAGGAGCAAAGACCATCACATTGATGATGGTGTCGCTACGAGTGATGCAAAGGTAAAGATTATTTACTTACACTATGGCCAATGAAATATGTAATCTGGTCAATATTGCAAAATAAATCTCGACCCTGACATTCTAAGGCTTACCAACTTGTTATTCTTATGATCAGCGTTTCCGTCGTCATGTTTTAACTCAGGCTTTCAGTCATCTATCGACAATTTTACTCTCGCCATATGTTAATAATACTGAAGTTGACAAATAGTTCATACACAATGAAGACATCAATAAAAAAAATGTAAAACCAAGTATCATAAAAGAAAGAATCAAAAACAATTAAGAAAAAAAAAATACAAATAAGTATGCGGCAAGCAACTAATTTTTAAAAAGCACATTGATTATGATCTAACCAATGCAGTTTAATATAATAATGTCATGAATGGACATTAGGCCTATTATCCAGTGTCCCCAGTGTTTCTTGTTTGCTGTACAAGCACACAGTGCACCTGTAGAAACTGATAGGACTGTAATTGGAGAAGATGTGCCACAGGCAACAGATGCAGCAGAGCCATCACAGTGGAGTAGCGCTCACACAGTCAAACTAGGTCCTTTAGGAACTTTTTTTTTTTTTTTACAATCATTTGACAGTCCAGTCTGTTGTAGACAATGTCAGGCCACCTTTTAATGAGACCTTTTCAGTGAAGAGCTTCATCAGACCAATATCTCTGCATGAAGCAGAGAGCATAACCATCTGAAGATGTCTCCTACAGCACTTTTTCCATATGCATTTTTACTTGGGATTGGACTACAATATGTCCAGACAAAAATCTACACAAACCGCTGGGCGGTTAAAATAACTGGAGGCCCTGATGCTGCTGATCTTATTGCAGGAAAGTACGGATTTGCGAACATGGGCCAGGTAAGTACTTTGCAGAAATGTATTGCCAGTTAAGTATGTTTCGTTTGGTAACATCTGATAAAAGCTGAACAGTCTCACTTTTTACAATATAAACCGGGTATTATCTAATTTTTTAAACTTTGAATTTATTATTTAAAATGTGTGTTTTCCTTATTGAAATACTTATTATGTATCTCAAAGACTTTTTCAGAATAGATAGTATTCTTTTGTGTTCTCCTGTTTTCTGTATGATCCCAAAATTGTAATTGGCAACTTTTCATTATGATACAGTGATGGTCACAGTTGGTAATGCCATGGTACTTTGGAAAATAAATTTTATTCAAGTCTTTGAAAGTGGAAGATGATGTTTCACCAGGTCCAATTACTGCTAGGATAAAACTTCATAGACCAACTCATTCTTATGAACACATTCTGTGTAAACACAAACTCTAGATTTTGTTTTCTTTCAAATTAGCCTTTCATTCTTATCGAGCCCATGTCTCTGGGTCACTGGCTCTTGTATAATAAATGTGTTTAACCATGCAAGACGAGCTCCTAACCTCCATGGCATCTTATACCCTACTTCAGTTAGTTAACCAACAGGCACACTTTCTTTTGCCTCCTAGAAGAGAAAATAAGTAAGGAAATTACAGTGCAAATACATTGTAGATGTGATTTTAATTTTATTTAATATTTGAGGTTTACAATAAATAAAAAATGAACAAAGGTGTGCACATATAAGAATGCAATCGAAGTAATCTAAATTATACAACTACTGTAAATTTGACCCACAGTGTAAAACTGTGTAAAATGTAAAACTGTCAATACATACATACACACTACTGTTCAAAAGTTTGGAGTCAGTAAGACTTTTATTTATTTATTTATTTTTACATTATTCTTATTTTTTTCTAATTAGTACTTTTATTCAACAAGGGCACATTAACTTGATCAACAGTGATAGCATGGGCGACATTAGGGGGGGCGGCAGTTATTCTTGACTGTGTTGGATTGACTGCTTTGATGCGTTGCAATACGGTAGGACATTGTTTTGATGCTTAGGCCTACATTTATTTATTTATTTCATTTATTTTTTTTTTTCAGATGTGCAAAGGTAGTGGAGGAATCAGATTCCTCTTCAGAGATAGTTGATTTTTACGATATGCCGTTTTGGAGTAGTTTAGCACTAACAGTGTTGTTTAAAATCTACAGTTTTACAATATTATGGCCAACTGAGCAAAGATGGTTTTGCCAAAGATCTTGAGGGTGAACTGCATGGAAGTTTCATTCTCACACATGAAAACTTAGGTTAGGTACAAATATCCAAGATTAACTAAATTTATATCTAAAAAATATGGAATGTTGTTCAAATTCACTTTTTAGTTATTATTTATAATTAATAATAACAAGAATAATTATTTGTTTGTTTGTTTGTTTTTGCATTAATAATGTTCTTACTGTCTTTTTCATGTTTTAGTGAAGGCTGCTTGGAACAAACCTGCCTACTTTGCAGAAAGGCTCCACCTGGCTATGAAGGTAAAGTTGCAGAGAAATTCATAAAATGTATTCAATTTGATCGAATTTGTCAGTGAATGTCTGTGTTTCTTATATCTGGCCCAATGATCAAAGAGGCTAGAACTCTTTTGTATTTCTGGAGATTTTCAAATAACGCTTTTTCTGACCTAAAGGACATCAGGGTGTCAATATCTTGATGAAAATGACTATCAAATCTATATATCACTATATTAAGCAAATTTGCATTTTCACAAATAACACCAGAATTGGTCTGATTTTGCATTTTTTTTTACTAATAATACCATTATAACTGCATATAAAAGTTTTAGGAGTTTAAAGTTGTCTTTGGTACAAGTGTTAGCATTTTAACAAATGGACTAACAAAAATAGTTGCCAACAGAATCAGTCACATCATAGACCACAGGAACCAGTTGAGTCCTCTGCTCAATGTGACTTTGCTGCAGCCTGGATTTGAACTGCTGGTTTCGTCTGGCCAGAGGAGAACTGACCCCCTGACTGAGCCTGGTTTCTCCCAAGGTTTTTTCTCCATTCGGCCTACATTTATTTATTTATTTCATTTATTTTTTTTTTTCAGAGAAATGCTTTTCTTTTGAACTTTCTATTTATCAGAGGAACCTGAAAAAATGTATCATGGTTTCTACAAAAAAATATTAAGCAGCACAACTGTTTTCAACATTTAATATATGAAGAAAATGCACCAAAATTAGCATATTAGAATAATTTCTGAATGATTAAGTGACACTTGAGACTGTAGTAATAGCTGCTGAAAGTTCAGCTTTGCCATTGACAGAAATGCATTTAAAAATATATTAATATAATAACATAATTTATATAATTGCACATACATACACTGCCTTGCGAAAGTATTCATACCCCTTCATTTTTTTCCTGTTTTGTTATGTTTCTGCTTTATGTTAACCTGCTTTAAATTACTTTTCTTTCCCCATCAATTTACGCTCCATACACCATAATGGCAAAGCAAAAAAAAAAAAAAAAGGTTTTTAAAAATTTTTGGAAATTTGTTAAAAATAAAAACCCTTATCTGGAACAGTTGAAATTGCAGGAGCATTAATTTTGCTTGTAGATGTTACTACACTTCGAGTGAAGATAACCTGTGGCTACTTCAATTGAATGGGTATGATTTGGAAAGACATCTTAATAAAATGTCTAACAGCTAAAAATGCATATCGATGTGAAAATCAAGACCTGAGGTAAAAAAAAATTGCCTGTAGAGCTTAGAAACAGGATTGCATCAAGCCACACATCTGGGGAAGAGTTAATCGAAGCTTCATTGAAGGTTCACAGAAGCATGTAGTCTCCGTTAGCCTTAATGGAAGAAGTTTGAAATAACCAGGACTCTTCCTAGAGCTGGCTTCCTGGCCAAACTGAGCAACTGATGGAGAAGGGCTTTGGTAAGTGTGGTGACCAAGAACCTGATGGTCACTCTGGTTGAGCTTCATGATCATATGTGGAATTAGGAGAAATCTAAAGAAGGACAAACACCACTGCAACACTCCACAGATCTGGGCTTGATGGCGGTGTGGCAAGAATCTATCCTCTCCTCAGTGAAGACACATGAAAACACACTTGGAATTTACAAAAAGGCACCTAAAGGACCCTCAGACTGTGAGAAACAAAATTCTCTGGTCTGATGAATCTCAATTCCAAGCAAGCATCATGTTTGAAGCAAACCAGGCACTGCTCATTACCTGCAGAGTACTATCCCAAAAGTAAAGTGTGCTGGTAGCAGCCTCATGCTGTGAGGCTGTTTTTCAGCGGCAGGGACTGAGGGACACATCAGAGTAGAAGAAAAGGACAATGACTGTCCTTCCAACAGGACAATGACACTAAGCACACAGCAAGAGTGGCTTATAGACAACTCTGTGAATGTCCTTGAGTGGCCCAGCCACAGCCTGAGCTTGAACCCAATCAAATATTTCTGGAGAAACCTGAAAATGTGCATCTGCCCCCAACCTGACAGAGCTTGAGAGCTGAAGAGGTGAGGAGAAGAATAGCAGATAATTGCCAAATGCTGATGAGCAAAGCTTGCCGCATCATACCCAAAAATATTTGAGGCTGTAAAGGTGCTTCAGCCAAGGATATGAATATTTATGCAATGTACTTATTTCAGTTTTTTTTTCTTTTTATTTTGTGACAATTCTATTTTTGCTTTGTCATTATGATGTATGGAATCTAGATTGATGTGGGAAAAAAGTTATTAAAAGCAGTTTAACATAAGGCAGCAACATAACAAAACATGAAAAAATGAAGGGGTATGAATACTTTCGCAATATTCTGTATATTATTATTATTATTATTATATTTTAAATAAAATGCATTTTGAAATTAGTTATTTTTAAATTGTAATAATATTTCACAAGATTATTGTTTTTACTGTACAGTATTTTGATCAAATAAATGCCTTGATAATAATACGAGACTTCTCTTAAAAACATAATATATATTTATAAATATATAGATTTCTAAAAAATGCTGTCAGTAGAGCTTGGAATATTCATGTAGCATTACTTTTAGGCCAGTTTGAACTCCGGTTTGATTAGACAGTTTATTTTGCTTTGTCTAGTTGCACACATGTTGTCTTTGCTAACATGTAAGATGCTGACTTCCTCTACTCAGTCAAATGAAATGTGTAACTGCCGTCCACAGCGGGGCTGTTTAGTTCCGGTTAAATCTGGTATGGCTTCAGCCAACATCATAATGTCAAGGCACAGGGTGTCAAAGTGTAATCAGCAGCCAAAGTTTAAGCTCAGCTGAATCGTGCAGTGGTAGCTCAGGTTGCCTCTGATGGTAAGTCTATCAGCGGTGTAGGATAACCCTTTTGTTGTTTCAAAGGCATACGTCAGGGATGAATACATAATTTATATCTCAGTGTCAGTCACACTTCAGCAGCGGCTGTATATATAAAACAATCTTCTTCCCCTTGTGCCGCTGCAGATTGGTGGGCTAGTGGACCATTACCAGTTCCAGCACAGTGGAATCATCAAACGGTCCACAATTAAAAGCAGAGGAAAGCACAATCTCATCACCACAGAGACCAAGGTACAAGGATCATATACCTTCAGTCACCAAGACACCACTGAATAGTTAATAAGTTAGACTACACCACCCTATAAACACCACACACACTTACCAAAACAGATTAAGACGGTACACCAAACCACACAGATGCTTCCTTAAACTTGCCAAAAACTAAACGAGACATTGATAATTGCTCTTAATGAATATTTCATTTAATTCACTGTGGTTTGTGAAGCATGTTATGTTGCCCAGCACATCACAAATATGTTCTAATGCTAAAGGTGAAGTGGATCCAGCAACAGATGGTTCAGAAGAGAGTAAAAAGAACCGACACAACGGACCAAACCCACACCGCCAGCTTCAATGACCCTAAATGGGACAGCATGTGGTATATTGTTAGTATGCAACATTACAATCAGACATTTTATATTCAGTTAAAAGACATTATTAAATTGAACAAATTATTTCCACAAAATGTGTTATATCATATTGAAATATCCCTTACAAACTTTTAAAAAGAATACCTTTTATTACCTTTACTAAAATGTACAAAATGTGTTATATTTGCCTTCTCTTTCATAGCACTGTGATCACAACTGCTTGACCGACATGAACATTCAGGCCGCCTGGCGCAGGGGCTACACTGGGAAAGGGGTTGTTGTTTCCATTCTGGATGATGGTATAGAAAGACAGCATCCAGATCTAAAACAGAACTATGTAAGTTCATGAAAAAAAGGAGAGATAATAATGGAAATAAATTGAGTTGTGTAAATTATTTATGTTTTTGTTTGTTTGTTTTTAACTAAAGAGAAGGGTGGCTTATATAATCTGATATACTGTATGTTTATAATATTATTTATTATTATAATATTATATTATTATATAAATTATTATATGCACTAAAAAATAAAAACATTATCCATTGACAAACCTGGTTGTTTATTTTCTAGTAATCAGCTGAGTTGAAATTGTTACTTGTCAATGACCTCAAATACTGTGTGAATAATCAGCAAGACCCCTATATTGGTCTGTCAAATTTTTATTTTATAGATTTAAAATTGTGAGTGGGATATGAAAAATATGAAGGACTATTAATATGTTGTCTATATGCTAACAGATGCTATTAAAGGGATAGTTCACCCAAAAATGAAAATGATGTCATCATTTACTCAACCTCACCTTGTTCCAAACCTGTACGATTGTTTTGAACACAAAAGAAAATATTCTGAAGAATGTTGGTAACCAAACAGTTATTGGTAGCCATTGACTTCCAAAATGGGGGGGCGGGGGGGGATACTATGGAAGTAAATGGATACTGTCAATGGAACTGTTTGGTTCTTCAAAAAGAACCAACAGGGGCGGGGGGGGATACTATGGAAGTCAATGGATACTGTCAATGGAACTGTTTGGTTCTTCAAAAAGAACCAACATTATTCAAAATATCTTCTTTTGTGTTCATCAGAAGCAAGAAACTCTTACAGGTTTGGAGCAAGTGGAGAGTGGAAATGATGACAGAATGTTCGTTTTGGGGCAAACTGTCCCTTTGATGTGTCATTTTATCTTTCTAAGGATGCACGAGCCAGCTATGATGTTAACAGCAATGATCCCGATCCAACACCACGTTATGATGCAACCAATGAAAATAAGTCAGTCCATTTCCCTCTCACTCACTCTCCACATATTTTGATTTTAAAATGCATTTTAAAATTACAGTAAGAGCGCCAGACAAATATGAGGTTTTCTTTTCTTTGTGATTTCACAAAAGACATGGGACAAGATGTGCTGGTGTGGTTGCTGCCTCTGCAAATAATTCCCTCTGCATTGTCGGAATTGCCTACAATGCAAAAATTGGTGGTGAGTTATCAGAAGTGTTTGTTTATGTATGCATACATGATATGCCTCTATGGCTATGTTTGGTAAACTGCCTGTTGTTATGCTTCATGCAACAATAAACTGTTACTATAAGTAGTATGTAATATTATTGATATCTATGAAGCTGTGTTTCCCAATTTCTCTTCCCTGCACATGTAGGTGTGCGCATGCTTGACGGCGATATGACTGATATGGTGGAAGCCCAATCCCTCAGTCTGAAACAGCGGTATATTGACATCTACAGCTCCAGCTGGGGTCCAGATGATGATGGCAGAACAGTAGATGGCCCCGGCCCTCTTGCAAGGCTCGCTCTGGAAAATGGCATCCGCAAAGTGAGTGTGTGTTTGTGTGTCTATGTACATTATAAGGCAGTTTTGAGTCAAGACCAGACTTTACAAGACCCAAAAACCAACACTAGACTCCCTTTGACCATTTTTGGAAAGTAATAAAGTATTATTACTTTGCTATTGCGCTTAAACCTACATGTAACTTTGGGCCATTTGAGTTTTACTTCTGATAAAGCTTTAAATTATTTGCAGAGGGACATTGTTTTGGTAATTGCATAAGTTATGCTTCAGCTCTGCTGTTCTATGTGGATGAATCTGATGAGTACTGGAGTACAGTTAAAATTTCTTCCCTCATTTCAGTTAAGTCATTGCCATCACAATTTAATCAAATTAAGACAAGGGATGGTGCAATGTACTTAAATATGTGTTTAATTACATATTTACATTTAATGAATACATTAAAAAATGAAACAACCATGTAATTTAATTAATGCACATTTTTATATTGGTTTAATAGAAAATTATTGTTTTTCTGTTTTCTTTTTATGACGAGAGTAAACATTATGTATAGTAATTTATAGTAAGTATAAACTAAATTAAACATTGACTAACAAAATGTTTAGTTTTATTGTGAAAATTCTAATTTCATGTTGTAGCTTACATAGTGTCGCTTTTGTTTATGGTGAAATTAAGTTGTAAAAGTAAAAAAATTTACCTACATTAAGTAACATATTGGCTCATGTCTAAAGAAAATATATTAAGTATGGCATATGGTCTTTATAATTAATACTATTTATAGTTTATATAAATGTTTTTGTTTTTGGCAACAATATCTTTTGCTATTATATAAGAAAAATACAGGTTTGAAGCAAACCATAACTATAATTTGAGAAAAACTAATAAATTTGAATGTATAAGGGCTGCCACCTGACATACAAAATCTCCTGTTAATCTTTATATCATGTCCTTGCAGTTTTTAATTTTTTAATTTTTTTAAAAATAGCAATTCCTTTAGATGTTACAAGTAAAATTACTGTTAAAAATTGTAACTAAACAGTAATCATCCATGTATTATTTGCTTCTCAGGGCAGAAAGGGCCGCGGCTCCATCTTTGTGTGGGCATCAGGAAATGGTGGGCAGAGTCAAGACCACTGTTCATGTGACGGTTACACCAACAGCATTTACACCATCTCAGTAGGCAGCACCACTCAGAGCGGCCGAAAGCCGTGGTACCTGGAGGAGTGCTCCTCTACTCTGGCCACAACTTACAGCAGTGGAGACAGCCACAGCTTAGGCGTTGTGAGTCACTCAGTGTGTATTTGTTTGATTCTTTGTCAGAAATTGTTGGTTTTTCCTCACTGGCTCCATACATTCGTGTGTTTTCAGGTGACAATAGATTTGAGGCAGCGTTGCACTGATGAGCACTCTGGCACTTCAGCATCGGCCCCCATGGCTGCAGGAATCATCGCCCTCACACTGGAGGCAAAGTAAGCGGTTGTGGTTTATTTGTGCTCTTTCTGTTAGATGTGGTCATCTATCTGTTAGATCTGGCAAGTGCTTTGTGGTCAAATCACATCTGGTGATCTGGTGAGCCTGAAGTTCTGCCAACTGGCAAGAGTGAAAGCTTTATCTTGGATCACCTCATTACAAAACTTTGACTCTTTCCATTGGTTCAGATTCAGTCAGAGGGACTCATGGGATCTAAGTTTTACATACAGGTCTTATTAAGCCAATCATGCTGTAGGATAAAATATTTACTGCCATCCCTGTTGAGCATTTGATGAATAAACTAATCTCTTTGTTTTTTCATGCTCAGTCCAGCTCTGACCTGGAGAGACGTTCAGCACATTGTGGTGAAAACTTCACGCCCTGGTCACCTGAGTGCTTCAGACTGGCAGAGCAATGGAGCTGGTTATGATGGTAAAATTAGCCTGGAAATGTCACTTATGATATATTATTCAGCATGTATTTAATTTAGATTAAAAACGAATCATAGTTAAAAAAATAAAATAAAAATAAAAAAAGCATGAAAGCACAATGTCCTTCGAGAAAAAAATCTTAGAATACAATTCAATATCACATCATCATCAAGATTACACACCTGATCTAATTTATAAATCTTGACTACTGTACTACTTCTAAAACATATTAACCATCATTCTTCTAATACATTTATAGTGAAATCAATAGGGAATATACTGTATATATATATATATATATACACTCACATACATATACGTATATATTTTAGAAAAATATGTAATGTTTATATATTAAATATATTTATCTGTAATATAAATAATATAAATATATACATGTAAATATTTTCAAAATATATACTGTATGTG
>NW_015662598.1:102862-105098 GCF_001515625.1 Sinocyclocheilus rhinocerous
GTTGTTCCTGTGGCGCGAGGACGCGCCTTCCGGGAGGGGGGCGATATGTCACGCCCATGGACTGTCTTTGTGTTTGTTTTTCTCCCCATGTGCTCCGTGACCTAGTTTTCCTGTGTTGCTTGATTAGTTCATTAGTTTCCACCTGTGTTCATTAATCATCTTATAAGTCCATCGTTTGATTTAGTATTTATAGCCCTGCCTTTCCTCAGTTTCTTTGTCCTGTCTCCGTCGTGTTAAGTGGTTGTTTTTCGCCTGTTCTCCCATGAAGATTTATTAAAGACTCGTTTCGTTCGAGATATCCCTTGCGTTCGTTTGATTGTCTGCCTCCTTCGTACTCCTTCGTGCTCCTTTACCCAGCAACCCATGACATAAACACAAAATATTACATATAATTTTAGAACAGGATGGTGTAGTTACAGCATACTTTTAGTAGTACATACATAGTACATACATTTATGCAATCAATAATTATTGAGCATGCAATTGCATGTGAAGTAAAGCTTGCTCTCACTGGCAGTATGTAATAAACTGTTTGATCATTGGCTGTTGTGCAGTTAGTCACCTTTATGGGTTTGGTTTGATGGATGCTGAAGCCATGGTGAAGGAAGCAGAGACCTGGAAGCAGGTACCTCCTCAACATGTGTGTGAGGAAAACACAGTCCAGACTACCAGGTAACTGTTTGCTTATAAACTTTATGTTTTTTAGCACTTATTATTTCAAGTACCATGGTGGTACCATGGTTTAGTCACATACAGTATACTATGGTATTTAATTACCATATTCTTATACCATGGTATTTACATGGTCCTCCAAAATATGTCAGAGAATATCATAGTAATGCCATGGTATTTTTGTCTGCATGTATCTCAGGATCATCAGTGCAGAGAGGGTGCTGAGGTCAGTGTTTAAGTCCTCAGGCTGCTCTTCTCAGCGTCTGCAGCGGGTGGTTTATCTGGAGCATGTGGTTGTACGTGTCACAATCACACATCCTCACCGTGGAGACCTGTCAATCACACTGACATCACCCGCTGGAACCAGATCTCAGCTTCTCTCAAACAGGTACAAATATACTGAGCCAGTTCTGATGGGCTGGAATTAAAATAATAACTGTATTCATTGAAATACAGTACATGATTCACCCTTCAAAGCCTACTATATCATATTTGATGAAATTTCTGAGGCCTCTAAATTATTATTTGTTTAGCAGGTAAAAGGCCTTTTTAGTAGAATTTAAAAAAGGTCCACCTTCAGCTCATGGTTAACATGACTTTTTATGGTGACATTTTTATGGATTTTTATAAAGTAAATGTAAGAATACATTTTGTATCGTTGGTAATATTTCAAGATGAACACTTACTGGACTGAAGCAACTTAGGTTTACCTGATTGTAAATGCATAATTTTTTAGAAAAATCTTGTTAAAATGAGTATCAAGTATGATAGATCAGGCTTTTGATGAATGTTTATTTGTACATCTCTCAATCATAAAATCTAAACATAATAAAAACTACAGTGCCATAGACATACAGTATTATTGGGAGACATAGAGTGACAACTAATGTTTATAGTATGCACATTTAGTCTGTTATCCTGTTGTAAAGGTTTCATTGATTTACATTACAAGCTATCAGAATTTCATCTTACTTGGCCATATAAATATCAGAAATTTCACCAAATGCACATTTTTCCCACTAATTCTTTGGGATTACCTTGCTTCAATTATTCTGGTGCTATTTCCTTTCAGACCGAATGACCACTCCAATGAGGGTTTCCTTAAGTGGGAATTCATGACGACTCACTGCTGGGGTGAAAGACCAGCAGGAGACTGGATCCTGGACATCAGGGACTCGCCATCTCCACGAAGAAACAGCCGATTACAAGGTGCCCACACTCTGAACAAAAATGGTGCTACATATCATTAAAAGTGGTTTGTTGGCTTGAAAATAATCAAAGGGGAACCACTTTAAAATTATGTCATTAATTACTCACCCTCGTGTTTTTTCGAAACCCGTAAGACCTTCGTTCATCTTCGGAACACAATTTAAGATATTTTTTATGAAATATGAGGGCTCTCTAACCCTCCCATAGACAGCAAGGTAACTACCACGTTCAAGGTCCAGAAAAGTACCAAGATGATGGACAATCTGTGAATCAGAACAGCCGGCATTGAAGTCCACTCTACCAGGATCAGGAAACAGTCCTCCATAAAATGCGCTGGACACATCTGAATATTTGG
>NW_015662598.1:105272-116791 GCF_001515625.1 Sinocyclocheilus rhinocerous
ACAGCGTCACACACGGCGGGCTACAGTGAGCGGAGGCCGGAGGCCTAGAGTGAGTGGAGGCCGGCTTGAGAGCGGTGGCCAGCGGCCTAGAGTGAGCGGAGGCCAGCTTGAGTGAGCGGTGGCCAGCGGCCTAGAGTGAGTGGAGGCCGGCTTGAGTGAGCGGTAGCCAGCGGCCTAGAGTGAGCAGAGGCCGGCTTGAGTGAGCGGAGGCGGGCGGGGTGAACTAACCCTTTAAGTGCTATATTGCACCTATCTTTAAAGGTGCTTACAGGACCTTTATCAAATGGTGCTATGTAGAACCAGAAGAGGAACCCTATTCTCCTCCGTTGATTTTAGATATGTTACTCCACTCTCATATGTTTGCTATGAATGGGAATTTACTACAATGGCAAAAGCTGTTTTGAATCACTTTTATGCTTTTCTGAGGTCAAAAAGTCTTGTGTGGGGTTCCTGGAATTCCTTATAGGGGTCTTGGGGGCAAGAAGGTTGAGAACAACGTTATCTTCAGGAAATACACTCTATTTTAACCAGGTGCTTAATGGGTTTTTTGTATGGAAGTCGAGCTATATAGCCTCAACCACCCCAAAGAATCGCTGAAGAACCTTTTTTTTTTTTGTGCATGCACCACCTAGTACTAACTCTATAGTACTATGATATAGGTGACTACCATATCCATGTAATACCATTTAATTGGTACTCCAACTTCAAGATACTTCAAAGTATTCAAAGTATATTGTGGTAAAATCCATGGTATATGTACAAAAAGTCAAGTACACCTGCCATAGAATATACAGTAAAATGTTTTTCCTTCTTTGTTGTTTACATTAGGGAAACTGGTAGAATGGTCCCTGGTGCTTTATGGAACATCCACACATCCATACATTCGACATGAGCAGCCCCGCTCTGCCCAGCTGCTGCCTGAAGATGACACCACAGAGGAGTACAATGGTGATTTACCTTTATAAGCCAAACAAATGTACATAATATAATTTAAATAAAAAACAAATTATTATAATATATAGTGGATACTTAATGCATGGTATGCAAAGGCCATTTAAGCCATATTTCAAAGACTTTTTACTAACTGGGTCACAGTGATGGTTGGATTTTTAATGGATGTAAGTCAGTACCCTTGTTTTGTATGAGAGGTGTGCTTGTGCTATTTTTCTGTCAAATAAATGTCACTTGGTTAAATATATTATTTTCTAATGCAATGACATTTAGCCCATATATTTTTAAGTGGGCTATACCTTCCCACCTTTGATTATCATTATCAAAGTGTATGTAAAGTAATTATACAAATATGCTAAAGTGTGCTTCTTTTGTCACAAGGGCACTTCTTGGGGCTATTGTAAATATATCATTCTTTTGTATATGGGGATACCTTTTCATTTTCCCTCTCCTCGATATAAGACTCTTGTGACCCAGAATGTAGTGAGGATGGTTGTGAAGGACCTGGACCCCATCAATGTGTTTCCTGCATGCACTTTTTCCTAAAGTTCAAAAATAACACAAGGTAAGAACATTTTACTTCTGTACTTTTTTCTCCCTGTCTCACTATCTCTCTCTCTCCTTCACAAGGTTTTTGATAATACTGCACAACTAATTTTTCAGGACCTGTGTGTCCGAGTGTCCGAGCGGGTACTGGGGGGATAAGAAGAGGTGTAAAAAGTGTTACTCCTCCTGCAAGTCATGTTTGGGCAGCCGCAGTGATCAGTGCACAGCCTGTAAATCTGGATATCATCTGAATGAGGAAAATAACAACTGTGTGACCAACTGTGAGGATGGCTACTATCTTTACCACGGTAAGAGTGATGCCACCAAAACAAGCCAGTTACTTGTTTACTCAAAGGCTCTTTATTTACATCTGTGGTTCCATGACAAACATTTAATGTCCTTGAATCCTTTCCACGGCACAAAATGTTCTTTTTTTAGTTTATAGCCAATAGATTTGAAACGCCAGCCACAACATCGCAATTGGTCCAAAGCACATAGCTGTATTTTAAACTTCACTTTCAGTGTTGACATACCTTTGACTAATTTTGTGTTATTAATGTTTTTGCCATGCAGAGGAAAACGTGTGTAGAAAGTGTAATATTGAGAACTGTATGAAATGCACCTCAGCCTCCATTTGCACAGAGTGCTCTGATGGCACAAGGTAATAGATTTTAATAAAATATTTGAATTTCATGACAAAATGTAGCCAAGTCTTTTCATCGTAATGAAAGTTGACTGTCTCTTTCAGTCTGGTGGGGAACAGATGTCAGAAGAGTTGTGAGGTGGGCCGTTACTACAGTGAGTCGGAGGACTCATGTGAGCCCTGCCACCCAGCCTGTGCTACATGTGCTGGTACAATCCACAAAAATACAATACACTATCAATGACATCCCACCAAATGTATTCAGATCAACATGCCTGAGTCCAACCCTAGAACAGTGGTTCTCAACCTTTTTGGCTCTAAGGCCCCCCAACATTCTCCACAACAATATTCAAAGGCTTCATAGACTTAGTTTTGTTTTCAAAGCTTATTGTAATATATTATTTAAATCTACTTCTAGTTTATTTAGGTAAATAAATAAAATGTAAATATTTACATTCCAAGATTCCAGAAGTTTTAGAAGTTTTTATATCCTCTAGGGTTCCCACTCTTTTTAACTAATTAATTTACATGTCTTTTCCAGTTGTTTGTGATTTAATGGATAAGGAAATATATTTTTGTTTCAAGATTTTATTTACTTAAATTACTTTTCCAGGTCTACAAATCATACTTTTAAAACTAGGCTTCCTCATATAATATATAGGTTTTGCAAGACAGCAGGAACCCTAGTTCTTCAAAGGAAATAAACAGTTGTTTTAGCCTATTTTAATGCTTGCTTTGTCTCATTTTAAATCAATTTGAACTCATCCTGCAGGCCCCTTGAAAGTTTGCTGAAACTCCATGGGTCCCGGCCTCCATGTTGAGAACCACTGTCCCTAGGATTGTATACGGATTCCTAACTCAATTCATCATGTTAAACCAGTCATAAAGGATCCTAATAGTAATTTCATTAAGGATTTCAATAAAATAAAATAAATTAATTAATTAAAAATACCAAAAATACTTTATGATTATCAATAGCATATCCTTATGATTAGATTTTTAACAAGAGTTCATTGACCCCTGGAAATACATAAATCATATATACTTAATTTTCTTAAAAAATGTTCATGATACTTTTAATTATTTCAATGAACATTAATGATAAGTAGTACATGATGTGATGATGTTAATATCTAATGTCTAAATGCTGGAAACCCTCTGCTTGTTATAATGTATCAAATAGATAAAGATTAGGATCATGATTTTTTGGTTGTACTACAGCACACCTTAAGTATATATTAGCACTGTTTGTTGTTTTATTCTGAGATCCGATAAAGCATTTGGGCCTGGAAACACTGATTACTGTCAGACTTCAAAATCCTTCTTCACTTGAATTAAGATTTTAATCATTTGTATTTTTTTGAAAGCACAGCCACCACCAAAAAAATAAGACTTTAGCACTTCGTTTACTTTGAGATCATTCTGAGGTTAAATACTGCTTTAAAATCATAAGATATCATTTAATAGCTATGATACTGTTTTTGAAATCAAATCTTTGAATAGCTATGACAGGAAACACTGGCATCTAACAATGCCTTTGAAAAAAAACAGTTAATTTAAAAAATATACCCAATAATAAACCCAAAAAGGAAATAAAAAGTTATCAAATAAGCATGTGTCCCATATTCAAATATGTCACATATTTTACAGAAGTCAATGTAGTTTTGTAAGGAAATCAGTCAAATCTGTATGTGTGTGAAAATATTCAGATGTAACTCCCTTTGTAATCATTTGTAAACATTTTCATAAGTAACTGTAATTTAATTACAGATTTTTTTCTCAGTAACTGTAACAGATTACAGTTACATTTATTTTGTAATTAAATTACGTAATTACGTTAGGCTATATGTAACTAGTTACTCCCCAACACTGTGTACCAACTATAGACTTTATTTTATTTATTTCTAATTATTTCGTTTCAATATCACATTGGACTATCAAACAAGTAATTCTAGTGTATAATATACATATGATCATTAAGATTTTGTTCAGAATTGTGATCAAATTCCAGTAGGAATCCTGCACAGGATCTTGTGACTATGACATTTTGCCTTTAGCTGAGTTTGCATTTGTGTAGATGTGATAGGATCATGTCTTTTCTACAGCTGCAGGTCTAGAGTCATGTAATCGCTGTGCTGAAGGCTACTTGATGGAGAACTGGAGATGTGTGTCCTCCTGCAGTCAAGGTTTCTACGCTGTACAACCGAACTCTGACAGCACAGACACTCAGAGCACCTGTAAAAGGTGTGAGCTACAACCGCTCATCCTTTCAGCATTTATCATAATTTCCTACCTGTATTTTGATTCTTAAGTGTGTGTATATATGTGCAGGTGTGATGCGAGCTGTCTGGCTTGTGTGGGGCCAGGTAAAGAAAACTGCAGTGAGTGTGTAGATGGACACACACTACTGGACGGTGTGTGTGTTCTCAGCCACAACTGTGTTGATGGTAAGTTCTGTTTTTTTCCAACCGTAATATGTAA
Source organism: Sinocyclocheilus rhinocerous (assembly GCF_001515625.1). Classification (NCBI taxonomy): domain Eukaryota; kingdom Metazoa; phylum Chordata; class Actinopteri; order Cypriniformes; family Cyprinidae; genus Sinocyclocheilus; species Sinocyclocheilus rhinocerous. Next base: position 109,894 of record NW_015662598.1, read on the forward strand.
CCAGTTGATATAAAGTAGAGTTGTTGTAACATTTCATGGTAACACTTTATTTTAAGGTGTCCTTGTTACAGTGTAATTATACATTTAAGTACTGAGTAATATTAAATAACTACATGTACTTACTATATGGTTGGGGTTAGGATTAGGGTTTGGCTTAGGGTTACTTGCATGTAGTTATGCATAATTTATTTTTATTATAATAGTAATTACATGTAACATGTGTAACAAGGACACCTGAAATATATAATTGTAACCGATTTATGTTTGTGTTTAAAGGGGAATATCAGGATGAGAGTGGAGAGTGTCAACCATGTGATGAGTCCTGTCATAAATGTAAAGGTCCAACGAGTGTGGATTGTCTCAGCTGCTCCAACACACAGTAAGAAACAATTTCGACAATTACTTAATATATTATGCAGCATTTTTAATAATCATTTTTGATAATCAATCTATTATATAATAATTGAGTACCAATAATAATTAATAACAATTGAGTACCAAATCAGCATATTAGAATGATTTCTGAAGGATCACGTGACACTGGAGTAATGCTGAAAAATTCAGTTTTGCCATCGCAGGAATAAATTACATTTTATAATATAGCAAAATATAAAACATTTTTTTAAACGACAATAATATTTTTTCACTAATGAACAACTATAGTACTGTGTTTTTGATCAAATAAAGAGACTACTTTCAAAAACAGTAAAATTTCTTAATTATTGTAATATTATTTTTGCTTAATTATTTCATTGCATTTTATTCTACAGTTATTTTCCACTAATATGCATTTCCTCTGTCCGGCTCTTGTAGTTGGCTGGATGAGGGCCGATGTGTGGTCAGCTGCTCAAATGGGAAGTACCCATCCAGTGGACAGTGTCACCTCTGTGATCACACTTGTGCTCAGTGCGTTGATGCTGGTCCTGCTAACTGTACCAGCTGTGATACAGGTCAGGATTCATTTCTCATCATAGTCCAAAGGGCTGCTGTCCCAATAACTCAACTAAATTAGCATGTGCCACAATCCTGTTAATCTAACTCCATCCAGTGTCCAGAATGAAAACTTGGCAAGCACCAAATGTGAGTAAAATGGGCTTCATAATATAGTAGTCTTACATTTGCTGTTTAGTGGCAAGCAAATGAAACCAAAAAGATGCAAATACCGGTAGTTTATTTAAAAATTAAAATCCAATCCAATGTTACTGTCTCACATCTAATAGCAATAGCAAATATGACCTTAGCTTGTATTTTAATTTACCTTTGGCTTCTAAGATACATTTTTTTTTTTTTTATTTCCACAATTTCATTCCTGGCTTCAAGCCACCAAAATGAAAATACGAGTAACAACATCATGATGGTCCCACCATCTAACAGTATGTGTCCCTCTGTGTATGTTATGGTAATTTTGTGTGTATCATGCGTTTTGTTTGTGTGTGCTGTAGACAAGTTTGGGGTGGACCGGTACCTCTACCGTGGCGAGTGCGTGGAAGTGTGTCCTCAGGCTCATTTCCACACAGCGCTGAAAGCATGTGAGCCGTGTCCTTCACACTGCAAACTCTGTTCTTCAGCCACACACTGCATCAGGTGTGAGGACTCCTTCTACATCAACGACGGAGTCTGTAATAAACTGGAGTGTGGTGAAGGTCTGACTTTATCTTCCTGTGCAGTTCAAGTGTCACTTGTTTTGTTGCTTGTTTCAAAAAGAGATATTTAGCACAATGTCTGTTATTAATGATGTTGGGCTTTGGGATAATTTTGCACTTCCAGGACAAACATCAATGAATGTAACTAATTTGTGTGTTTGTGTGTGTGTGTGTTAGGGGAGGTAGAAGACCCAGAATATGATGACTGCATGTCATGTGAAGAGGGATGTAATAAGTGTGTTCTTTGTAAGTTCAGCGTTCTATCTGTTCTGTGTTTTATCAAGGCAAATTATACTATTACTATTGCTCATACATGGGGTTAGTTTTGTATTGGAGCACATGGCTGATGTTTGTGTTTGTTTGCCATGTGCTCTTCAGACTTTCATCTAAATTTCTTTAGTAAATCTAAATGTGACCCTGGACCACAAAACCAGTCATAAGGGTGAATTTTTCGAAATTGAGATTTATACATCATCTGAAAGCTGAATAAATAAGCTTTCCATTGGTGTATGGTTTATTAGGATAGGACAATATTTTGCCGAGATACAACTATTTGAATATCTGGAATCTGAAGATGCAAAAAAATCAAAATATTGAGAAAATCGTCTTTAAAGTTGTCCAAATGAAGTTCTTAGCAATGCATATTACTAATCAAAAATTAAGTTTTAATATATTTACAGTAGGAAATTTACAAAATATCTTCATGGAACATGATCTTTACTTAATATCCTAATGATTTTTGGCATAAAAGAAAAATAATTTTGACCCATACAGTGTATTTTTGGCTATTGCAACAAATATACCCCAGCGACTTAAGACTGGTTTTGTGGTCCAGTGTCACAAATAAGTACTTTTAGAATATCACTGACGGATGTGACAATATATTTTGACTTCACATTCCACCATGAACTGTATTGAGTTGACCAGACAGATATTTCTACATAATTTACAGTTCCTTCACTTTGCAGATAATCCCAAACACTGCCTGTCCTGCATTGCTGGATATTACAAGTAAGGAACATTTAAATGATGTAACAGAACTATCTGCTGGAACGTATGTGCGAAAGACAGAATAAACATTTCAGAAAGTTAATTTACAGATGTGTGCCACTCTGAGAAGTGACCGAAATGCTCTTTCTGCACAGGTTTGAAGAGGGGTGCTATAAGCACTGTCCTGCTAAGACATACACAGTGGAGGAGACCATGAGCTGTGTGTCCTGTGAGCATGATTGTGTCAGCTGTGATGAAGATGAGTGCTACTGGTGTGAATCTGACCTCTTCCTGTCAGGTTGGACATTAACACCTAAATTTATGCATTCTGTAGATGCTTTTATACAAATGACTTGCATAGCATTCATGATAGGCTATATATTTTTTATCAGTTCATGCATTCCCGGGGAAATCCATGGCCTTGGCATTGCTAGTGCCATGCTCCACTATAGTGGTTTTCAACCTTCTTTTGACACAATTGGACAAGATTGTTCATGTGTTTATTATACTGTACCCTGCAGATGGGAAGTGTGTGCGGGAATGTCCCAATGGCTTCTATGGTGATGAAGATTCTCAGGAGTGTGAGGAATGTCACTCAGACTGCAGGAAATGCAGTGGGCCGGAGGACAGTGACTGTGACAGCTGCGGCGATGGATTTACGCTTGATAATGGAGCATGTGTGCCTGAACAGGATGTCTGCCCTGCCCAGACATACCTCACTGGTAAGAGCAACACTTCAGAGAGGAAAAATGTATTATTTAGAGATTGCTTGTTCGTAGCTCTGGAGATGTTAACTTTGTCTCATGGCATAGTCCAGATAAATTGGTCTTGGAAGAATTCGATTTTATATGACTTCATATTAAAATCAATCCATCGATCGATCCATTTTTCAAAACTGCTGGTTCTATGTAGGGTCACAGTCATATTGATATCTTCCTTTTGAACTCTAATGTTTGATTGCAGACTTATATTTGAGCACAGTCTTAGGCTGATGATACACGGGGCAACTTTTTTTTAGCAATGTTGCCGTCAATGGGTGACCAGGTGAGACATAGGGCACAAGACCAATCTAAAATATCCAGATATAAATTTGTTACCCATTCTCAATGGAAAAGTGCCCAAGCAACATTGTTTAAAAAAGTAGCTCTGCAAAATTGCTGAAACTGTTGCCGTGTATCATCAACCTTAGACATTGGAACTGCATTGCAGAGGTCTTCAGAACTGCTCCTATAGAGACCCACTCTCCCTGGCAAGTTTATTTCCAACCTGCTTTAACACACCTGCCTACGATTTTCTGGAAAAAGTGATGCTGAAGACATTAATTAGTTGGTTAAGATGTGTTTGACTAGGTTTGGAGCTAAACCCTGCAGGACATTGCCTCTCCAGGAGGAGGGCTGAAGAGTTCACAGATTACCAAAGGCTTTTTCTCAGGAGAAAATTTGGAGAGCATTTGCAGTCATTTGCATGACTTCATTAATTTTAGGATACCGCTGAAAACAAAACAGAGTTTTTAACCACAGTGCTTCAGAATTAAATTCCACCATTACATAATAAGCTTTTTCAAGTGCTTAGCTTTGGAAAAGCCTACTGATGATTTAGCAGGAAATATTTGTAATATCATATAAGAATGTTTTAGTTTGGCAACCTATAGCATATCAGTTATAATTAACTTATTAGAAATATAAAGTAAAATGACTAAATACAAAATGACTGCAATAAATCTTGAGCTGTCTGTATGGTCATTTCTTTGTAGGTTCACTCTCAGAAGAAAATGTGCAAAAATTGTACCTTACAATTGTACCTTACAACAGCTGGTCACTGGGGCAGTACTCTAGCATATTTTCCCCTAAAACATTTATTGTAGTACTGGTGCATATTACTACTCTGAGGTACTAATGTGCACCCTTTAGTTGTAAGATAAGGTACTTTAACGTTTATTTATTTATTTATTGACTGTGTCATTTTACTTTATTGGTTCTTTAGATCATTGGAGTCTGTTGGTTCATTCATTAATAAAGAAAAAGTTATTTTAGGTTCTTTAATGAATAAGTTGCAATTTAGTATATTTTAAACATATTAACTATAAATGTATTATCAAATAACGCAAGTACTTTACATGTACTTTAGTATGTTAGTCAACACATCAATAACATAGTGATCTAAAATGTACTTTAAAGTAATATTTTTAATTTGATATTATTACAAAGTACACAAAGTGTACTTAAGTGTGTTAAGAAACATAGTCATGAAAGTGTTCTCTCTTCAAGTACACTTATGGCCTTAATGGGATAATATTGTAAGTACAATATTTTAAATATATAGTTTTAGTATATTTTTTATACTTTTGCTATAAAATAATTGTTGGATATAACTGCTCCTGCTCTCATCTCTCAGATGATGGGGAATGTGAGGACTGTCACTCGTCATGTGAATCCTGCTGGGGGAAAACGAAGACTCAATGCAACACTTGTGTCAAAGGTAATACAACTCAAAGAATAATATGATGGATGGAAAAATCTTTGGTTGGTCGTATAAAGGGTTAGGTGAATGGATAAGTATACATTATTTATGTGTGTTTTAACCACTCTGTCTTCTAGGTCGATATCTGAATGCAGATCAGATGTGTGTGGTACGATGCCCGACGGGCGGCTTTGGCAGTAAGGAGAGCGGGCACTGTGAGACTTGCCCTCAAGGATGTGCCCAGTGCCAGGATGAGCAGCTCTGCACACGCTGCCAGTCGGCACGTAAAAACCCTGTTTATTTGCAGGCCGGCCAGTGTGTGCGCAAGTGCACAAGGTAAGCCATTTACAGACACTGATGTAGAGGAATGAAAAGCTAATCATATACTGTTTTCCCTCAGGTTCACTTTTTCAGGTTTCTTGCACCCATTTAGTTCGCATGAACTCTCTAGTTTAAATGTTAGAGTTAAGCCAAATCATTTACATTAATTACAGTGTAATTACATTTTTATTAAGCAAATTTATGCAATATTGCTTATTTGCTTTTCATATTTGATACATCAGACTTTTAGGCCCAAAGGCCCAAACTGAGCAAAAATATGCAATTTGGTGCAGTTGCTGATTCTTAAAAACCCGAAAGTAAGGAAATTCTATAGCTTGTAATGCAAATCAATGAAACTTCTTACATAAAATGCATAAATATCAGCTACTCTATATTTCCCAATAGTATGACTTAGTAAGATCATATTTAAATGCTTAATTTTATGATCAAAGCTGTGCATTTTTATTGTGGAGGGCAAAATATATAATGCAATGCAATTGTACCACAAGGGGGCGTTTTTTAAATTATTTATTTAAACAAATAAAACAGTTGTTTAAGGACTTTTACTTGCTAAAAAGCATAAACTATCAATTTATCAATCAGACGAAGACATCATCATTCATCTATCAATCAGATGAAGTATGTAGTACATAAAACAGCTTTTTTTGATTATGTTGATAATATAGAGGATTTAGTCATTTGTGTAGCAAACGTGATAAAGTAGGCATTTTAGGGTTAAAAATAAAATGGCACTCATAAAAATTTCTCAATCCCAGTATGGAGTTTTTAAAATAAAAAAAACTAAACAATGTAAGTGTCAGGATCATGGACCTGTTTCGTTGTGTTTTGTCCCTGTCTTTGTTCCTGATGTTCCTTATATGGTCTTTTTCCTGTCCTCGTTTAGTTTAATTAGTCATTCAGTGCACCTGTGTTTGTTAATTATCCCTTGCATTTAAGTTCGAGTCTGTGCTGTCTGTTTTTGTCCGAGATTGTACGTCAACCCATGTGTTACCTGTGCTCCTGTCTGGCCCGTGTATTCCCTTGGATTTTGGATTAAAAGACTATTATGTTTATTTACGCCTTGTCTCTTCATTCCTCGCTCCTCTCCGTAGGTGAACGTGACAGAATCTCGGACCACAACAGTTTAAATTGCGTGTTTCCCCTCCGTTTTGTTTCTCGTTTTTCTCTCAGTGTTTTTGTTTCCGTTGTGTGCCCCAGTGGATCCCCTCCTTCGCCCTGAATACATCCTCCTTCTGCTGGAGCAGGGGGAAAAATCGCTCGAGGGTCATACCAGACCGTTTCTGGCTATTGCCCATCTTACCACCTACCCGGATGACGCGCTCTGCGCATTCTATGACGCCAGCCTCAACCCCGCGTTCAGAGTGCCGTCGTCCGAAGATGGCCCTCGAGCGGAATTCGCCGCCTTTGTGGAGTGGACACTGGCGAGAAATGGATCTCCGTTCCCCGCCTGTTCCCCAGAGTAT
>NW_015662598.1:116897-117116 GCF_001515625.1 Sinocyclocheilus rhinocerous
ATGGAGCGACGATGACGTCAGTCAAGGTGTGTGAGCCGGCAACAACGCCTGCCACGAGGGAGAGTGCCACGAGTGCCACGAGCGCGGAGAGGAGCTCCGCCCCCCACACCGCGGCTGAGGGTGAGCTGAGTATGGCGCGGCGAAGGTGCCAAAACGAAGAGGAGAGGGCTCCAGCCCCCGAATCCAATCCAGAGCGCCCTCCAGTGCCCGCTCCTAGAA
>NW_015662598.1:119526-119836 GCF_001515625.1 Sinocyclocheilus rhinocerous
AGTTCCACTCCCGACCCAGTGCCCAGCCCACCATCTCCCCACTGTCCCCAATGCCCGAGCCCACCTCTGACGGAGAGCCGGAGCCCGCCGCGACCGACGAGCCATCGCCGCATGGAGCGACAGTGCCACTGATGACGTCAGTCAAGGTGTGTGAGCCGGCAACAACGCCTGCCACGAGGGAGAGTGCCACGGATAGTGTGAGCGCGGAGAGGAGCTCCGCCCCCCACACCGCGGCTGAGGGTGAGCTGAGTATGGCGCGGCGAAGGTGCCAAAACGAAGAGGAGAGGGCTCCAGCCCCCGAATCCAATCC
>NW_015662598.1:121675-125568 GCF_001515625.1 Sinocyclocheilus rhinocerous
CCCACCGTCTATGCGGTGCGAGCTCCGCGGGACTGCCATCCTCCAGCGTCGCCGTGGCTGGAGTTTCCCTTGACTCCGCCTCCAGCCTCTAAGCACTGGACTCCGCCTCGGCCTGTGGACCCGTTGGCTCCACCATGGCACCTAGCTCCCTCCTCTCCGCCGTGGCCCAGCAGTCCACTAGCTCCGCCGTGCTCACTCCGTCCCTCCGGCTCCGTCAGGCTCCTTCATCCCCTGGACTCTGTCTGCCGGCCCCCTCCTGGGTGTCCGTCCTCCTCCGGAACCTCCTCCTTAGTTCCCACCCATGCCCCCCCTTCTGTTGTTCTATGGTGCAAAGACGCACCTTCAGGGAGGGGGGCGATATGTCAGGATCATGAACCTGTTTAGTTGTGTTTTGCCCCTGTCTTTGTTCCTGGTGTTCCTTATATGGTCTTTTTCCTGTCCTCGTTTAGTTTAATTAGTCATTCAGTGCACCTGTGTTTGTTAATTATCCCTTGCATTTAAGTTCGAGTCTGTGCTGTCTTTGTCCGAGATTGTATGTCAACCCATGTGTTACCTGTGCTCCTGTCTGCCCCGTGTATTCCCTTGGATTTTGGATTAAAAGACTATTGTGTTCGTTTACGCCTTGTCTCCTCGTTCCTTCCCAGAGTGAGCATGACAATGAGCTGTAATTTTCCCTTCATGTTATATTTTCAGATGTAATAATAATAACGGAACGTTTGGTATTTTAATGTGACATGGTATAACTCTTGTTTTTCTCCCCAAATCTTCACATTTCTTTCTAGGGTTGTTTTCAAATGGAAGCTTTAAAATTTGTCTCCTCTTTTCACCTCTAATTCCCATCAGTCGTGTTTATTGGACTGTTTCTAAAGCAGGAAAATACAATATTCGTAATCTGTTAAAATTATGGAAATCACTTTGAAATATTATCACTCGTTAATATTAATGAACATTTTGATTAAGGCAGCGCATGTTACATAATATAGACATATTACTATAGTGATTTTTAAGACGTACATGATATTATTTTGAAAATAATTTAGATTTTGGGGTTATTCATGGTATGTAGATAGGAATTTGTTAATGCATTTGCCCTTTAAAATTTCCTTTTAATAATCAATGGTTGAAGGGTGAATATAGAATAATGCCACCTCATAATACCCAGTTTTTTAAACAGTTAATTATTGTGTTCACAGAGCGAACCTTTCGCTTATTGTTTACAGTGTAATGGAATTTACTCCCATAATTCATGCAAAGCGTTATGGGGCATAGGAAAAAGATGGTTCCCTTATCAATACGGTTCACTCGCATTGCGTCAACTAGCTAACACTTTGGGGAAACTCCCTTCATCCAAAAATATAGAAGCCTGATTGAATCAAGTCTGTGCATTGCACAGACAAATGGCATTTCAGCCTGCCAAAATGGGCATAACCAATCTGCCTATATAAGTAGGCGCTGAATGCCATTTCATCAGAATCTTTCTTCCCACCGTCTATGCGGTGCGAGCTCCGCGGGACTGCCATCCTCCAGCGTCGCCGTGGCTGGAGTTTCCCTTGACTCCGCCTCCAGCCTCTAAGCACTGGACTCCGCCTCGGCCTGTGGACCCGTTGGCTCCACCATGGCACCTAGCTCCCTCCTCTCCGCCGTGGCCCAGCAGTCCACTAGCTCCGCCGTGCTCACTCCGTCCCTCCGGCTCCGTCAGGCTCCTTCATCCCCTGGACTCTGTCTGCCGGCCCCCTCCTGGGTGTCCGTCCTCCTCCGGAACCTCCTCCTTAGTTCCCACCCATGCCCCCCCTTCTGTTGTTCTATGGTGCAAAGACGCACCTTCAGGGAGGGGGGCGATATGTCAGGATCATGAACCTGTTTAGTTGTGTTTTGCCCCTGTCTTTGTTCCTGGTGTTCCTTATATGGTCTTTTTCCTGTCCTCGTTTAGTTTAATTAGTCATTCAGTGCACCTGTGTTTGTTAATTATCCCTTGCATTTAAGTTCGAGTCTGTGCTGTCTTTGTCCGAGATTGTATGTCAACCCATGTGTTACCTGTGCTCCTGTCTGCCCCGTGTATTCCCTTGGATTTTGGATTAAAAGACTATTGTGTTAGTTTACGCCTTGTCTCCTCATTCCTCGCTCCTCTCCGTAGGTGAACGTGACAGTAAGGCAATTGTAGTAGTTATATTGTAAATTTATACTGTATTAAATTATGTGCATGTTTATATGTGTTCAGAGGGTATCCTGTGGGTCAGGTGTGTAAGAGCTGTGCATCTGGTTGTACATCCTGTGAGAAGAATGCAACACACTGTCTGAGCTGTGAGGAGACACTACTGCTCCACAAACATGAGTGTGTGGAGAGATGTCCGCCTGGACACACAGTGAGGAACGGGGAGTGTGTGCAGTGTCCAGAGAGCTGTGTTATCTGCTCTGAGGATGGACTCTGTACAGGTGAGACTGAAATTCCTCACAATTTTGCGTGTTTTCATGAACTGTTCTTTTATGTTATGAAAATAACTACTTACAAAGATGTTTTATTGATGTTGCAACAGTCTTCTACACTCTTCTACCTCTACAACAGCTGTCACTGTCAAAATGTACACCTTTGTACCTTATTTACCCCTAAAGGGTGCATATTAATGCCTTAAAAGTCAATTGTATCACCTATTTTAAATAATAATACTGTACCATTTTTTTCTGAGTATGTAGTGGCTTTCCTAGTAGCATTAATACGAACAGTGTTTCATACGTTTTTTTTCATACATGTTGATAATTAAACTTTCCTCTAGGTCAAACAGTAAAGCATGGCGGGTCATGGGTTCAATTCCCAAGAAATGCCTGACTTGATAAAATGTATATTGACGTTGCTTAGGTCATTCTCCATCATTTTGTAATAAACATGTGTGTTGAACACAAACTCCTGTGCTGGTACAACTATAACTAATCTTTAGAAATCAAACTAAATTAAACAGTTGGAATGTCCAATTAAGTAAATATATAAATGTTTATTGTTTATTTATTCATAAACATAAACAAAATACATGCTGTTACATATATTCAAGTAATTTAGAAGTTCTAACTTTGTCAATCTTAGCATTTTCGCATTCATTGTTAAATATATTACCTATTTAATTTTCTTCTGTTCGTTTAACTTCAGAGTGTAAAGAAGACTTCTTCCTGCATGCGGGTCAGTGTATAGTGGTGTGTCCTGATGGGTTTTTTGAGGACACGGATCAAGGCATTTGCGAGCGTTGCCACGCCGATTGTGAGTTATGTGATGGGCCTGAACCAAACAACTGTGATTCCTGTTCCGACACTGACCGCACACTGCACAATGGAGCATGTCTAGCCCCCTGCCCTGCACATACTTACAAGGAAAGCAGGTCCGAAGAATGCATGGGTGAGACTACATGACGTTCCTTACTGTTACTATTAAGTCACTAAGAATTTTTCTTTATTATACCTAAAGAAATGAATAGCACTTCCAACAAATATATTTAAAATGATGAACACAAACATGAGAAGTTTTTTTTCCATAAAGGTTGAGATTTGTTATATAGTACACAGCGGGTAAAATAAGTATTGAACGCGTCACCATTTTTCCCAGTAAATGTGTTTCTAAAGGTGCTGTTGACATGAAATTTTCACCAGATGTCGGTAACAACCCAAGTAATCCATACATACAAATAAGTTCAGAAATTAAGTTATGTGTAATAAATTGGAGTGACACAGGGAAAAAGTATTGAACTACTGAAATGTATTTAATACTTTGTACAAAAGCCTTTGTTGGTAATGACAGCTTCAAGACGCCTCCTGTATGGAGAAACTAGTGGCATTGCATTGCTCAGGTGTGATTTTGGCCTATTCTTCAAATCTCGAAGGTTCTGTGGGCCTCTTCTATGAACTCTGAT
>NW_015662598.1:125578-126202 GCF_001515625.1 Sinocyclocheilus rhinocerous
ACAGCGGGTAAAATAAGTATTGAACACATTACCATTTTTCTCAGTAAATATATTTCTAAAGGTGCTGTTGACATGAAATTTTCACCAGATGTCGGTAACAACCCAAGTAATCCATACATACAAATAAGTTCAGAAATTAAGTTATGTGTAATAAATTGGAGTGACACAGGGAAAAAGTATTGAACTACTGAAATGTATTTAATACTTTGTACAAAAGCCTTTGTTGGTAATGACAGCTTCAAGACGCCTCCAGCATTGAGAAACTAGTGGCATGCATTGCTCAGGTGTGATTTTGGCCCATTCTTCCACAAAAACAGTCTTCAAATCTTGAAGGTTATGTGGGCCTCTTGTATGAGCTCTGATCTTTAGTTCTTATTTTCTATTGGATTCAAGTCAGGTGATTGGCTGGGCCATTCTAGCAGCTTTATTTTCTTTTTCTGAAACCAATTGAGAGTTTCCTTGGCTGTGTTTGGGATCATTGTCTTGCTGAAATGTATCTTCATCATCCTGGTTCTGTAGGTGTTGGGACTGAACCAGCTAATATTAATTTCCACTGACAAGGGTCAGGATTGCTTTCTAATTACTGATAGATTTCAGCTGGTGTCTTGGCTTTCCATGCCTTTT
>NW_015662598.1:126311-126472 GCF_001515625.1 Sinocyclocheilus rhinocerous
CCTGGTACTGTAGGTGTTGGGACTGAACCAGCTAATATTAATTTCCACTGACTAGCGGCAGGATTGCTTTCTAATTACTGATGGATTTCAGCTGGTGTCTTGGCTTTCCATGCCTTTTTGCACCTCCCTTTCTTCATGTGTTCAATACTTTTTCCCTGTGT
>NW_015662598.1:127429-131052 GCF_001515625.1 Sinocyclocheilus rhinocerous
TGATTTTGGCCCATTCTTCCACAGAGTCTTCAAATCTTGAAGGTTCTGTGGGCCTCTTCTATGAACTCTGATCTTTAGTTCTTATTTTCTATTGGATTCAAGTCAGGTGATTGGCTGGGCCATTCTAGCAGCTTTATTTTATTTTTCTGAAACCAATTGAGAGTTTCCTTGGCTGTGTTTGGGATCATTGTCTTGCTGAAATGTCCACCCTTCCTTCATCTTCATCATCCTGGTACTGTAGGTGTTGGGACTGAACCAGCTAATATTAATTTCCACTGACTAGCGGCAGGATTGCTTTCTAATTACTGATGGATTTCAGCTGGTGTCTTGGCTTTCCATGCCTTTTTGCACCTCCCTTTCTTCATGTGTTCAATACTTTTTCCCTGTGTCATTCTACTTTATTACACAACTTAATTTCTGAACTTATTTGTTTCGTTTTCTTTGTATGTATGGATTACTTGGGTTGTTACCGACATCTGGTAAAAATTTCAAGTTAACACCACCTTTAGAAATATATTTACTGAGTAAAATTGTGATGTTCAATACTTATTTTACCCGCTGTATATCACTTTACATAAAGTTGGAAAGAATATACATGCAACTTTACAAAGAGTTGCGATAATACATTTGATATTTTACAATGATTTAAACAAGAACACAGCCGAGATTTGCTATATTGTATTGGCTGATGTGAGTACACTGTATGTATCTTGGTTAAGGTTGTACAGTATATCCTTATGGTAGTTGTATAATTTGCTATTCATTATTAATTTGTTAATTCATTTTAGTAATGAATTCCGTATTATTTAGATTTATGAGGTTTTGTTCAATTTATCTGGCATAGGGACAAGACTACTTACTTTTTGGTAATGACTGACACAATTACTGACACGGTTAGGTGATGCATATTAATGACAGGGTTAAAATTTTCATATCGTCACTAGATCACATAATGTTAATAAAGTCTTTTTTTGTTCTGCTGGTGTTCTGCAGCCTGCGACAGTTCCTGTTTAACCTGTTCTGGTCCTCACGACACATCCTGCACCAGCTGCTCTGAGGGCCTGGCGATGGATGCCCACGGGCGCTGTGCTACACCCACCACATGTCCCTCACACCACTACAGCAACCAGGATGGAGAATGTCATTTGTGTCACAAGTATTGCCACGAGTGCTCTGGCCCACATCAGGACCAGTGCCTCAGCTGCAACCAGAACCATTATCTACTCAGTGAGTTCATGCCATCGAGGCATGATACGTGATACATGATCTTGATTCACAAGTGGAAGATGACTTGAGTGCAAAGAAAACAAAAACTAATTCATTTTCTAGATTTTCCAGGTCCTACGCTTATTCCAGTGATAGCTATTAAAAATACAACTTTTACAAATGGAAGACCTTTTGGTACTTCACTATTGCACCAAAATCTTTCCATGAATTAGCAACAATATATGGGCCATAAATATTGTAAAGTGGTCAATTATTTTATTCAGCAAGGACACAGTATTTATAATTATTTATACTATTATGTTTATAATGCTCTTTTGAATTTTCTATTCATCAGAGAGAATCATGAAAAGGAAAAAAAAGTATCACAGTTTCCACAAAAATATTAAGCAGCACATCTGTTTTCAACATTTAGTGTAATAATGTTCCACATTTATATGTATTTTTGATCAAATAAATGCAGTGAGCATAAGAGACTTCTAAATCTTACTGAACTTAAACTTTTGAACATAGGGTAATTGTTCATTTATTATAACCAAAACATTGATGTAAATACATGTAATTGCATCTTGATATTAGATCATATAAGTTAACAATCATTAAAAAAATGTAAGTTTAAAGTTCACATTACATTTTTGGCCACAATAACAGAAAGGCACAAAGTATTGTTGACTTTATTTGTACTTTGTCATTTATAAATGTATTACAGAATTGCTTTTTTCCTCCAAATATATAAACTTCAGTTGTCACTGTTCTATGATGTCTATATAATTGCATTAATGGTATGGTAATGTTATAATACTGACATTAAATTGAACTGAAATCTCAAATGAAGACGTTTTTAGCCTTATGTGTACAGTAATTCCACATGTTCAAATATACTGATAATTCCTGAGACTCAAATGATATTTCATAGGCTTTAGCGTAAACAAAGGTTCCACTTGATCCACAGATGGCAGCTGTGTGAATCAGTGTCCAGATGAATACTTCAGAGGGGAGACACAGCACTGTGAGCCCTGTCATCCTAACTGCCTCACCTGCATGGGGCGGCACAGCCACGAGTGCCTGAGCTGCAGAGCTCACCTCTACAGAGACGCCAAGGAATGTGTGGACACATGCCGCTCTGGGTAACTACAACACTTCAATGCCTGTAGGAAACATACAGTATATCACCTAGGCCGATTAATCAGATAGTATTAGGTCATACTGGACTGGCTTCTTAGTTTCTAATAGATATTGCATTGCATTTTCTGTTTTCAAATAATTTTGATTGAATCTTTTCCAGTCACTATGCCTCAGCTGTCTCTAGGATGTGTGAGCGTTGTCATGAGAGCTGTGGAGAGTGTCTTCAGGCCAGTGCCGAAGGGTGTGTGAGCTGCAGAGAGGGGATGCTGTTTATCAGGAAACAGGGGCGCTGTGTGTCTTACTGTCCTGAAGCGTACTACCATGATATACACCACAAAACATGTGAAGCCTGTCACCTCAGCTGCAGAACATGCACAGGTACAGTATGGCAGAAATTACACATGTGACTAAATATTTCAGACATTTTTTTTTCTTTCAGTTCACTAAACAGGCTCTTGTGAAACAGAAGTGAGCCTGATTGTACTGAATATACACTTGGAGTGTATTTCAAATCTTAAAAGAATATTTTTTTTAAATTGTAGTTGCAGATGATAAAATAATAATGCAATAGGCCACTTACTGTACTTACAGAGAGCACACTTTCATGACTTAATGTTTCTTAACACAGTACACTTTTAATTTAATTAAAAGTTTTACTTTAAAGCATTTTTACAAAAAATTTTTATCATGCTTTAAAGAAATACACTTATTTTGACGTCTTGACTTACTATACTTACTAAAACACCTGTAAAGTACTTGATTTTCATTTTAACTGTAGTGTGTTATTCGATATTTACAATATCAAGTAAATGTATTTTAAATGCTAAACTTTGTCATTACAAATGTGTAACTTACAAATTACAAATATATTTAAATACATCACATACATGAAATTACAGTTTACCATATATGTTTGTCAGAACATTTGTCAGTACATTTTAACCATATTTCAAAGACAAAAGAAGTAACTTAGAAATCACACATAAAGACTTATGGTACGCACCATAAGTCTTTGAGTAATTTCTAAGTTACTTCATAGTCGAGTCCTCCTGGGAAGTTTGTGTTTTTATAAGTTGGGAAGTAATTATGATGTCAGGTGCGTTCAAATCACTTTGGTTGGAGTAAGATGGCGATTTACTTTACATCTATTTCTACAAAATGATGAATAAAGGATGTAAATTGGGTGTGTTTTTTTCTTTAAATTGTTACATATTTTATCATAATTGTACAATACAGTGGTATGTTTTCCTACATGCAACTTAGTTTTATTGTAG
>NW_015662598.1:131244-145803 GCF_001515625.1 Sinocyclocheilus rhinocerous
AAAAAAAAAAAAAAAAAAAAAAAATTACTGTTAATATAGTCGCTGCATCCACTGTGTCCAACATATTTTCTCACTGATACTTGGGGTTTTCTGACATAATTTAAACACAATTTAGTTCTTACACATCGTAATTTCAACTCAAGTACTTTTTAAGTTCAACTAATTCCATTTAATATATTACATGCAGTTAAGTGTCAGAAAACATCACATTCAATTTGCACCCAACCACGTTCTAACCATTCAAGTATATTATTTCCATAAAAAGCAGTTTTAAAAGTATGCTAAAGTTTTTTTGTTTTTTTTACAAGGGGGTGATTACAGGTTGACCTGCCATTTTCTTCAGGAATTAAATCAACTTTTAAATGGTTTATGCATATAACTATTTTATATAACACTTTAAAATTCTATTTTTAACCATTCAATAATTTAAGCCTAAAATGCTGGAATGTCATTTAAATTTACAGGCAAGAGTGTTGAGGATTGTGACTCATGTCACCCAGGTTATACACTCACACAGGGTGTTTGTGAGTCACTCTGTATCACTGGAGAATATGCTGAGCCTGAGGTAAACCTCTGTTCCTGTGCAGTCTATTCAAACATGTTTACTTCCTGATCAACTTTGACCCCTTTTTTTTATGAATGTTGTCACCTGATATCTGTTGTGATCTCTCTACAGGAACAGGGCTTTAAGTGTGTGTCATGTGATAAGTCCTGTTTAGAATGCAAAGGTCCTGGGCCTCATAACTGCACCATCTGCCCAGCACAGTTCATTCTGACCGCAGAGGGGCGCTGTCTGCCCTGCTGCACCAACGAAAAACAGGAAGACACCGCTGAAGTTCAGCAGGAGTGCTGTAACTGTACTGAAACCAGAGGTATTGTGACTAAGTGACAATTCTTCTTCAAAATATTACCTGCACTAACAGGTTGATCAGTGACATAATTGACAACATAGGCTCAGTGGAAAACATGCCTCTACCTAGTGATTCATAACACTGCTTTGTGAAGCGTCAAAACCTTTGCAAATAGTTTGTGTGGTTAGAAGCACCTTTCAAAGTGCCAAAGGCACAGGTTTTTACCTAATCTCAGATCAGTTTTATGAATTTGTAGATATTTTTATTGCCACATTTGTTTACTAAAAACAAAGAGTAGTATTTATTAGTCTCTTATTGGTCTTTTATGCAAGCCCCCGATAAAACAATCAAAATAAGCCCTTTGCACAAATCCCTGCAATGTTCTGACCTCAGAACACTTTTATCATGGTGCATAATTTGTAAACTAATACATTTTGTCATATGCATCACATAACAAGCTCCATATGTATGGCTTTGCTGATGTAGTAAACTTGCTCAGTAGCGCACCCGGTACCACACTGCAGTCCCTCGAGTCATGATAAAAGAGCTCAAAGGCTTGTAGAAGCAAGCTAAAATGGCATGGTTGCTACAGAAAGCATGCTTTCCCCTCACTTTTTTTAAACTATCGGTTAGGTTTATGGTAGTGTTTATTGTAGGTAGTACGTTATTTTTAATCGTGAGAACATAAACCTTTCAGCACCACTCGCCAGACATTGATTGCTGTATGTCACGAGAGTTCGGAAATGCAAAGTAATACAATTTTGCCAGATTGATGCTTATAAGTTTAGAATAAAACTGAACATGCTTTTACTACCACTCACTGGACATTTCACTTTAAAAGTGTTGCAAAATGCATAGTAATATTTTGCAGAAAATTTGCATGTTTTTTTTTTTTCCCCAATGAGCCTGGCTTGGATTTTTATTTGTGGGTGAACTAATAATAGTTGTCCTGTCTTTATTCTTTGTGCGAGGCTTTAGAATAAACTTTTATTTCTATTAAAGGTGAGTGTGTCCTCAGCACTAACTTTGCCTTCCGTAATCATGAAGAAGAGGAATATACAGGAAACCTGCCACTCTTCATCACCGCCTCCATCCTGCTTGTTTTGGCCTTGATTGCTGTAATCATCCTCATTAAGCGTTCTCTTTCCAAACGACCCATGCCTGAGCCTGCTGTCCCGCGTGGGTATGAAAAACTGGGCAACGGTGGCGGCAGAGACAGCTTCTACAGAGGCACATCATCATCCACCTCTGCCTACGGTGGTCAAGCAAGCTCTAGTTCTGGACGGTTCCGTGAGTCGCAGCTGGTGGACCTCGGTGATCAGAAGGGGAATCGGGATGATGACGATGAAGATGACGAAGACGAAGATATTGTGTACATGGGACAGGACGGCACTGTGTATCGCAAATTCAGATATGGGCAGCTGGGAGACGAGCAGGAGGATGAGTTAGAATATGACGATGAGAGCTACAACTACCGATAACTTCTTCAGCTGTTTAAATGAAAATATATTCTGCAGGCTTACTGAAATTTGTCACTTAGAATGCAAAAGCAACATGTATAATTAAACCAAAATGTGTGGACAGTTCAGCAAAGTTTTGATCTGAAATGTGAATAATTATTGTTTATGATGATGTAGTGACAATGACAAATTGTAGCTTAAGATTTCATTCAATAGTTATCTCAGCTGCTCGTCTTTTCTGATCTTTTTGTCTTTCAGCTGTTATGAAGACTTTTTGTTTTGTTCTACGTGTGAGTGAATTTTTTTGGAATGTGTGCATTGTCAACAGTCCCTGTGCAGTACTTTTCTTTACATGATAGTAGCAGAAGTACAAAGGATCCCAGAAGTACAAACGAGTACAAATTCCCCACTTATAATTTTGGCCTTGGTCATGATTTTGTTGTGAAAGTGTGTCAGCTATGAATTTTAATAAAAGCATAACGTGTTAATTTACTATTTCAGTGTCAATTTTTGATATTTCAATTATCGAAATCCAGTACAAAAATACTTTTGTCCCTCCAGTTACATTTGTGTCTTCATCATATTTTTAAACATAATTCCAAACTGAGCTATTAAAATGGTATTGAACCAAATTTTGTGATGGTTTGCATCAGATAACAAAAGAATATCAAAGGAAATTATATTATATTTGAATGTGATTAAAAACCTGCACTATAAGAAAAAACCTTATCTCTTATCCGTTATCTACCAGAACATTATGCATTAATTTTACAGACATTTCCTTTAACCCTAAAATACAATTCAAATGTAATTAAAAATAAATAACTGTGAATAATCAATACAAGAACTGTAATTCTTGTGTAAACTATTCCAACATAAAACTACATAAAATGTATTCATAGCAAATGTGCGTTTTAAAGAACTGGACAGTATTGGAATACGCAGAGTTTTGTAATGTAAAATTAAATTAAATTCATTTCAAATTACTACGTTGAATTTATAATATCAAATGTATTAAAAGATGAATAAAACATAATATGATTTTTAAAAGAAATGTCATAGGTATGAGAATATTACATCAAATAGCACCAATAACACAACTGCTCAGATATGATTTTAATTTATTGATTTACTCTGCAATATGACATACATCTCGATCTCAATATGCTCTGCTGGAGAAGGCCTCTGGAACAAATTTCATCTATCACATTATTCAGTAGAATTTCAGTCTATAAGGATCATATATCAAGAACCAGGGACACATGCAGTGATACAATCACACACATAATGTCTCTCATATATTCACACACACACTTGTAGACTTAGATATTGTGCTTTACAGCAATCTTTTTAAGTCCCTTTATTTTAGTTCCCAAACCTGTTAGCAGGAAGAACTTGGGAGACCTAACAGCATGTAAACACATAAACAGATAATCACACACGCACATACAAACCTATTCACATACACACCCTCACACACTGACACAAGAGTTCAAAAGTAGACAGAGCAGTCACACTGAACGTGAAAACCTCTGAAACAACATGCTCTTAGGATTTGACAGATCTTTGATTGTGGCAACTATTTTTACCTTTATACATGGCAAACACTCAAAAAGACATCAAAGTTCTGAAACATCTAGGACTGATTTTAGTGTTGTGAGCACAAGAACAATTAATGCATCACTATGGCTTGATTCTTAAAGGTGAAGTGTGTCATTCCAGCGCCCCTAGTGGCTCCAAAGAGAATTGTTCATATGAATGATCAGGGGGGTAGTTTTGATACAAGTCTGATTGCTTGGAAAAGTAATAGCACACCTCTCCACAAAAGTCACGCGAGTTGAGGTTTTATTCAAACCCACTGATAATATTTAGAGTTAGTGGTTTTGAAATCCCCTTTGAATAATATATGCAACATTTGGGTTTCGGAATAAAAATCATTCATTTTCTCCATTAAAGAATTGATTTATAATAACTTATAAAATACCTTAAAAACTTATAAACCATTAAAGATAGACCTACTGTGAGGTACAAGGTTGTTGATCAATGCAGTATATGCTTTTGTTAAAGCTATAATTCATTGTTTCGACTTTTTTCTCAAAATGTTTTAATTATGTTTAACAGTGAAATTCCTAGTGGAAAACTACTTTATCTATGATTATATATACTATATCAACATCTTTGAATCTTTTTTTCCTCTGTGTTAATTAGATTCTGTCATTCGCAATACTTCATGAGATTTTTAGCTTCAAATCTAATTTTGTAATGTCGTAATTAGCCTTGTAGCTTGTTGGTTTGGTTCATAGCTTATGTCTCGTTAATAATCCCTACAGGAAAAACAAGTGGATGAATTACTTCCATAACCGAGGTTGCACTCTATAGCAGTTTATAGTAGCAAGCACTGGGTTTCACAAATGTTCTCAAGCCACCTGTTGAGGCAATATCCACTAATGTTTGAAAGAATATTTAACTGCACAAATGTTTTAAAAGAGCCACAAAAGTCTTTATGCTACTTTGTTCAGGAAGTCAACCTGGGCTTAAAGTAATAGAGGAAGCATTTTAGCATAACACACTTGACATTTAAGAACTACAAATGATTTCTCCCTGCTGATTTTGAACTGATGCATATAAAGTGATATGAGATGTTGTTTAAATTTAAACCTGACTCATATTGTTTCTGACAATGGCAATAATTAACTAGTGCTCTATTTTCTGTGTCCCCAAGTCATCAATTTAGCATGAGAGGGTAGAGAGTTGGCATTAGTGCTAACAGGGTGCTACGCTTTGAGAATAACCTTGCATGCACTAATATTAATACAGAGCAGCTGAAGTGACAGGATTTTGCCCTTTATGCATGCTCCAATTAGAAAAAATACCTGACGGTGAAAATTAGGAGTCTAAAGGGGAAAAGTACTACATTATATTATTGCTAAAATGCCTCTCATGCATAATTCAAGTAACAAGAGAAACGTTTGCAAGACGATAGGAGACAAAGAATGATCCAAGCAATGCGCTGGTTTAAGTGAGAAGAATTATTACATTTGAGGTGATTTGTGTTGAAGAATATGTGGTGCTGCACTATTCATCCCAGCACTGTGAGATACCAAAGCACAAAAATACCCTTTTCTCTTATTTTATACGATTATTGCATCCACATCAGTGTACAATAATCATTACAATTTGAAATACTCAAAACCTTTACAGACATATTGTTCTTGCACCCACAGCCAACGGCTCTTATGAACTGCTCGCATTGGGTTGAGCTCTGAAACAAATTTTTAAACAGTTAATCATTATTAATAAAATATTGTGATCATTTAGTATTATTTTTAAAAATCAGAAAATGATTTGAATATACTTTAAAGTCGACATGAATCACATCACATCTTTCTTCTGTATTATGATGTATTTCCAAGTGAGTATATCTATATATACCTTGAGTATTAAAGAGGCTCAAGTTCATCACTGAGAGCATCTCACATTATTGCATTATTGTCAACAATTCTTTTTCATTGTCAACATTACTTCTTGGTGATGTCAGCAGAGCATTAGAGTTTAAGGAATGTTTTGAATGGAAAAAATAACATGCACTGATGAATCATGCAGCATGAGGAACATGTAAAAAGGGTATGTTGTGATTTCATGTTGACTTTAAACATAATGCTTGACTTGAAATGGCTATTTACTACACGATTAAGAAATCTTACATTGATTCTTGTGGTTTCTCACTTCCTTGGAGAAAGCTGTTGATTCTTTATAAAGAAATGAAAAAGACAAACATGTTCATATAGCCAGAGCACTGTATTGTAGTATGACATAAAAAAAAACAAAGAGTCAAAGGTCTCAAACATCTTCTATAATACTCACTTAGAGCTCTCTGCTGCTTCCCGCAACTCCTCATCCAGTCTAGAGAGGCAAAGATAAACTTATTATTCATTATTTTAGCTCAAAAACATTTTTTAAATTTAATTTTAAAAATGTAGAACAGCAAAAACAGTAAAAAATAACACTTTACTCTGATTTTATATTCAAAAATGATACAATTCAATAATTATGTTTACTTATACTTCACTTAAATATTTTAGATTATAGGGGTTTGGTAGACAAAAAAGGTTGAGGACTCCTGGTAAAGCCATCTAACGTTGCTGTTCACCCTAGTGTTTTAAATGTCTGTTCCCATAGAAACATGTCTTCACAGGTTTTAAATGATTGAGTCACAACTCCTGTACAGATTCTCATAAGCACCTCTTCGTCTCGCTCTCACAGTATGTGTGCAGCTGATCAGTGCCTTGATGCTTCCTCTGTTTACTCTTGTACTGCACAGAGCAGTGCCTAAAATAGTTTGCCATACATTTATAAGTCAGTTAAACGTGTGGCTCACCTGATGATGCACTCGGGTATGTGGACGTACTCCATTGGGATGAGCTCCTCCAGTTCTGCTAAGCTGTTCACATACTTGATCTTACTGCTGAACTTTGAGCTGGAAAACATTTATAAATCAATTTTATTTAGTTTGTTGTTGTTGTTGTTGTTATTATTATTATAGAATGAACTTACCATTTACAATACCATTATTTTTATTTATTTATTAAATTTTTTGCTTACCAAGGCTGCATTTATTTGATCAGATATACAGTAGAAAAAAAATAATACTGTGAAACAGTATTACAAATAAAAATAACTATTTTCCATTTTTAATCAATTAAAAAGGCAAAGCAGCCATTTATTTATTCATTTAAACTGTGATTTACTGTATAAAATCTAAACATTTAAAAAATAAATAATAATAATAATATTAAAGTGCCCCTATTATGGATTTTTGAAAATTACCTTTCATGCAGTGTGTAACACGGCTCTAAGTGAATGAAAACATCCTGGCAAGTTTTAAATCTGAAAGTGCACCGTGTATAAAGTTATTGTCTCTCAAAAGAAAGAGTCGACTCTGAATCACTGAAACGAGTCGTTTTTAAAACGAATCCCAAGCCGTTTCATGTTGACGTCAACATGAAACATTAGCATATTGCCCGCCCACTTGCCGCTGGTTTGTGGAGACAGAAGGGACTGTAAAAGTAAGCAAACTTAATTCATGTATGATGGGAAACAAAAAAACTGAAGATTTCTGTTTTTCTCTCTTTCTCTGAAGTCGACAATTTGTAACACAAACTCAGACAATTCTTGATTTGCCAAGAAGAAAACAACAGTTATTGTAAAACACTATTAAAAGTAGTTTCTGGTGAAGCTGCAATGAAATAGAAATATGTTGCCTCTGGAACTAACCGAAATTAATTGGTATTAACATTTCTAAAACTTAACCTGAAATAAAAATTAAAGATTCATTTTAAAATTTAAATGAAAACGGAAAATATGCAAATAAAAGTTAATTCAAAATATTAATAAATACTGTAATAAATAATACAAAAAAAACATTGGTGGGCACTGTAGTCTAGCTTTGCTAGCTAAATTAAGCTAACTCTAACTTCAAATGTATCTTCATCAAACTTGACTATAATGAAGTTGATATTCATCCCATGTGAAGTAATTGTTTGATAATTGGATCTTTCAGGCGTATCTATGGGACAATAACAAAGTGGTGGTAGAGTGGCTGGAAAACCATCTGTCACAGCAGGATGGAACATGTTCAGTCATCAGAGAGAACATTAAATACTTAAAGAGGGACTACGCTCTCAAACACATCCGCAGGTAATTTTCTCCCCTCGGATAGGCATTTAATTAGATTTTTTTGTGTGTAAATTTTCCCATGAATGCAATAGAACACACTACTGTAAAATACAGTAGTTTGGGATCGGTTAGATTTTCTTATGCTTTTCAAAGAAGTATCTTATGTTCACCAAGGCTGCATTTATTTGGTTGGAATTACAGCAAAAACAGTAATACTGTAAAATATTATTACAATTTAAAAGAGCTTTTTACTATTTTAAAATGTAATTTATTCCTGGGAAGGAATTTCAGCAGCTATTACTCCAGTGTCACATGATCCTTCAGACATCATATGCTAATTTGGTGCTCAGGAAACATTATCAATGTTTCAAACAGTTATGCTGCATAATATTTGTGATAAACTGCTACATTTTTAGGATTCTTTGATAAACAGAAAGTTGAAAAGAACAACATTTATTTAAAATGTAGTTGTTTGTTTAAAGTGCCCCTATTATGGATTTTTGAAAATTACCTTTCATGCAGTGTGTAACACGGCTCTAAGTGAATGAAAACATCCTGGCAAGTTTTAAATCTGAAAGTGCACCGTGTATAAAGTTATTGTCTCTCAAAAGAAAGAGTCGACTCTGAATCACTGAAACGAGTCGTTTTTAAAACGAATCCCAAGCCGTTTCATGTTGATGTCAACATGAAACATTAGCATATTGCCCGCCCACTTGTTGGTCTTTTCGGGTTGGTCTGAATGAAAATGCAAATTCATTCTTTGCCACTAGGTGCAGCTTTTGGAGTGGTAAAAATAGCGGTTTCCAGGGTAACGCTGTACACACTGTGCTCACAAATGCTGCTTTATCAGGCATTACAGGCATGATGAAATGAAAATGAGACTAATCGTACCGATCACCGCAGATTAGCGTCACGCAAAGGAGGGGTTTGGAAAAATGAATCGTTAAACGAGTAAGATAAGTAAATAAGTATCGCTTTTTATTTCTCCTCTTTCCTACTACTTGTTTCACTTCTGTTTCAGTTTTTATAACCATTTCTTACTATGTGTAAGTAAGTTGTTGTTTTTTAGCATGTGTGTTTGGCAGTGTTATTTTTTAGTATTACTGATAAACTACTGTCGTTTGATTTGTATTATTTGTATTTGTTATTTATTTAAATTTTAGTTAAATTATGTCTGAATTTTATTTATAAAGTTGTAGCTTTTAGTTTTGGATCTGTTTTTAGTTGTTTTAATACTACAATCGATTGCTTCTGTTGTCCTCATTTGTAAGTCGCTTTGGATAAAAGCGTCTGCTAAATGACTAAATAAAAATAAATAAAAATAAACGAATAGTTTGGGAGTCATTGAGCAAATAGGTAAAAATAAATGCATATTATAAGCCAATGAAAGTGTTTTTTGACCTTGCATGCATGTCAACCTGTTGTTGGGGACTCCCAAAACCAAAATATGAACCTTTCATTACCCATAATGGGGGCACTTTAAGTAAATCAATCAATCAATCAATCCTTTCACTATACCTGATAAACGGTTTCGTGATGGCTAGAACTGTCCTAATGAACCATGATGGGTGAACAATGATGAAAGATTTTAAGTTCTTTCTGAGCCTGAAAAAATGTAAACAACAACATTAGTCTTCTTTTCTTTTTTTATATACTGTATATATTGTGTATTTCATGTTCAGCAGGTATATATTCACCTCCTATCAATCATCTGGTAGCATCTCTTGAGCCAGTTGAGGCCAGGCATCCTCCGGTGTGGAGTGGCTCCATTCAAGTACACAATCATGTAATCCTCTGCTACCATGAGCTCTAGTGTACTGATAACATACCTGAGGAGGAATTCACATTTATTTAGTGATTTGTTCTCAGTATAGCTAATATTATTCTATTTTAGGTCAGGATGAACAAGCCTCATATAATAGTTTGACTGAACTCACAAGAAGAGGTTCTCCATGATCTCGTGATAGTCCTCTCTGTCACTGTCAGGGAGGAAGCATGCAGCAAATACAATGATGGCATTTGCGTCATTGCCATAGTACCCTGTGGGTAAAGAAAAAAAAACAGATTTAAAGGATCACGTAAATTATAATGGAATAAAATGCCACTTAGGTGTACTTAAAGCGAATACACTTTCATGACTGTTTATTAACACACATATTTTGATGTGTTGACTAACATATTAAAGCACAAGTATTATAACTGTGCTATGTTTAAAAAAGTTAACTTTAAATGTACTAAATTACCATTATAAATGTGTAATGTGTTTTAATAGATATTAAAGTATATTTTAATATATGATAAACAGTACACTTTAACCATATTTCAAAGACAACAGAAATTACAAAATTATGAAATATTCACATTTATTTATTTAGAAAATGTTGCTTTTATCCAAAGCAACTTACAAATAGGAATACATCAAGCGACTTACTGTAGCATAAGGGAACAATAAGTTTTAGCAATACAAAATTTCATAAGTCCTAAATAAGTAGGTCAAAAAGCACTCTTAAAGGGGTCATATGATGCGATTTCAAGTTTTCCTTTCTCTTTGGAGTGTTACAAGCTGATTGTGCATAGATAAGATCCCTGAAGTTGCAAAGACTAAAGTCTCAAAACCAAAGAGATATTCTTTATCAAAGTTAAGACTCTGCCACGCCCCCCTAAAACGGCTCATTCTAACACGCCCCCACATATCTACCCCACTATGTGGAAATATTTGCATAATCCCGCCGCAAATGTGCACGCAAAGAAAGAAGGCATGGTGTCAGTAACCGCAGTTAGTGTTGAAGCAACCATGTCAGGGAGACGCTGTGTGTTTCAGTGCGAGTTTTCCTACACCGTTCATAGGCTTGCAGCCTCCATGTTACAGCTAATGCTGTGAGATTTTATGTTTGTTTTGTCTTAAACATAAAATAACCTGATCCTGTTTGATCAAGGCATGCGATTGTTCTGACCAATTTTCAGCATAAATTTTTCATCTTGCATCAAAATTCTGTCTATTCATTGTATGCATTTGAAATATATAGTGGGGTTTTGTTTTATTGTACCCAAGTGTACCTAAAATAAAAAGTGTTTATTGTTGAAATATTCAATCAATTTTGTACTGCCCTTCGGAAGCAACAGAAGATACTTGCATGTTTCCCAGAAGACAAATTAAGTACAATTTACCTTGATCTTCAAATTCAATTCTCTTAATGCATTGTGTTTCCTTGTGTGTGTGAGTCACTCAGTTGTCCTCAGTGTGAAAAGAGGGATCTCAAAATCATACAGTCACTGCTGGAAAGGGTTCAAATATGCAAAAGATGCTGGAAAACTGAAGAATCTGCAGGACATGGAGGATTTTTCTGAAGAACAGGGCTCAGTTGAACTGTTCAGAACAAACAAGGGACTCATGAACAACCATCACAAAACAAGAAAACAGTCGTAGATCATCCAGGTAACCACACACAGTATTAAGAACCAAGGGTTCCCAAAATTTTGAATGGGGTTATTTTAATAATTTCAGCTATTTTTTTGTCTTGTGGACTATATGTAAACATCTTTTATAAGAGACTCATGAACAACCATCACAAAACAAACAAACAGTCGTGGATCATCCAGGTGACACACACAATATTAAGAACCAAGGGTTCACAAACCTTTGAAGGGGGTTATTTTAATAATTTCAGCCATTTTTTTTTTTTGTCTAGTGGACTATATGTAATCATCTTTTATGTAAAATATATTACTCAGGACAGTACTAAATAGAAAATAACATGCATTTTGTATGATCTCTCTTATTTTGTTAAATTTATTCACTTTTTCACAGATTCTGCAAGGGGTTCCCAAACTTTCTCATGCCACTGTAAATTGAAACTATAATACAGTTTAATTTAATTGTAAATAATCCACGTAAGTGGCTTAAAACATTGTTCAATTCACACTTAAGTATGGTCCGGGCGTTTTAATATGCTTTCCTACCTGCCTGTCAACATATGTATTAGCATACCTCTGCGCACCCAATTCCTCGCAGACAGGATACGTCATCAGCGCGTTCACGCACGCTGTGCAGACAGAGCGAGGATGGCAGGCAAACATCAACAACCCGATCTTCCTTCCTGGTATTGTAGTACTTTTAAAGATTTCTCACTGGTGAATGACACATGATGTAGCCCAGCGGTTAATCTAGTCCTCGCGCCAGCTCGTTAGAAGTGAGCTACGTGCATGAACTGTGTTCCGATCGATATGATCCCTACACAGTGTTCATTGCTCCCTACTCCCTGAGCAGGGGAAATCCGTTGAAGTTTACTTCACTTCGGAACATGGGCTGGAATTGGGAACCTGATGTAGCCTATTGTGGTAATGTTGTCTCTGGTCTGTAAGCATAAATGCGTTCAGGGGGCGTGGCTTTGGACGGCGATTGCAGGGAGGGTGGGACGTTCGCTTTCAGTGCTATCAGGCTAAAGTTAGCATTTTCCAAGATCTCCTATTGCACCTTTAAGTATGTAGTATTTATGTAATAAGTACTCTTTTTCAAAGTATGCTGACGTGCTAAAACCACACAACCACAATAATGCTTCCAATGAAAACATTTCGGGCACGTGTACAGGACCACAAATAAATGCAAATGCTGAAAGTATAAGCCCTTAACCATAACCTTTAAACATTACACGTTAATGTAATACTGATTTGATAGAATCGCTGGAAGCACTTTATTTTTCAGTCCTGTTCTGCGTGTACATACTATGTAGCGATTGCAATAACTGGGTAATAACTAGGATCCTGACTAGGTAATAACTAACCATGAACCTACCCCTAAACCTAAACTTAACGCATATAGGTACTATGTACTAGCCAGTACTTTCTTGGCTAAGTACACATACTGTAAAATAAAGTGTAACCAAATCACCTACCAATCTTTTCTGTGCAAACAATCCGCAAGTGGATGGTTAAGGCATTACAGCTCAAATATCAAACATTTTATTTAAAGGTCCATGTAAGTCCCTCAACAACATAGGAGCTTCACAAATACTCCATTGTAGTTGCCCCATAAACTTCCATTGTAGGAAAATACATGCATTTCTCCGCATGTCTTTGCACAATAAGAAAAGAGTCTCTGTGTGAACCAGTCTCTTTACTTTACATTTAACCCAAAAAATGATTTTACATTTTCTTTGAAATATTCCTTTAACATACCTCCATGGGATATGACTTTTTGGTAAGGTTCAATGCTCTTCATGTTGATGCGGTGTTCTTGCTCTCCAATGACGACGGTTCTCCAGAGTTTGGAATCCTGCCGCTCCTCCTGAGCACTGTATGTGGGAATGGGCTCAACTGTTTCTTTAACAGAATCACTCTGGGATGCTTGAGGCTCTGAAAAAATTGATAAATCTCTTAATAAATAATAAATCTCTTTTTTATATTAAACAATTGTTTACAAGTTTTTATGTCCTACCTTCCCAGTCTATTTCATGGTCAGTATAATCTGCTTCGTCAGGTGTGTCCAGATCATCCACATTGATGTCCAGGTCATCTGGTGTGTCGAACAGGTCATCCTCACTTTGGTCCAACGATAGACTTATACGAGGAGCCGAGAGCTTCTTCCTCTGAGAGGCCACGCCCCCTTGGCCCTGCAGGGGCAGGGAGGTGGGTGGAGCTAGTGGATTCAACAGACAATCAATAAACATTTAGAAAATGATGCATCTGTTTGTCATGCTATTTTAGATTGGTTTATTTGAATATTGTTCCAGGATTGACAAAGTTTCAGGAACGTGCCCATCTTGACTAAATCATGTTAAAGGGGTCACATGATGCTGCTAAAAATAACATTATTTTGTGTATTTGGTGTAAAGAATGTGTAGAAGAAGAGAATGTTACTTTATACCTCGGATTCATAACAGCTTCACTGTTCTGTCAGTTTGAAGTAGTCTTTGTAAAGGTATTCAATCGTCTTGTGATATTTTGAGGCATATTCTAGAGTGTCAGTGTTTTTCAGTCTCACCTGGTCTACACTCTGCCCCCTCAAAACTCATCTTGTGTTCATGAGTCTGGTCCATCCCCTCATCGCCAGAAGGGGAACTATGAGAATCAAATGTATAGCCACCGTCATCATCATCATCACTGCACTCAAATATTTTTGTCAGGGAATATTAAAATTCTTCTTCTTCTTCATATTTTTATTATTATACTGTAAATGGAGTACTTTCAGTACTTTCACATAGACTTCTAGTTAAATGTATTTTACAAACAAATAATAAAAAATAGCAATAATAATAAAAATAATTATAATAATATAATTATTATTATTATAAACATTATTTTACATTTTCACTTTCACATAGACTTCTAGTCAAATGTGCAATAACAACAACCAACAACAACATCATCATCATTATTATTATTATTGTTATGGAGTACTTTCATTACTTTCACATAGACTACAGGTGCATCTCAATAAATTAGAATGTCGTGGAAAAGTTCATTTATTTCAGTAATTCAACAAATTGTGAAACTCGTGTATTAAATAAATTCAATGCACACAGACTGAAGTAGTTTAAGTCTTTGGTTCTTTTAATTGTGATGATTTTGGCTCA
>NW_015662598.1:145834-146380 GCF_001515625.1 Sinocyclocheilus rhinocerous
TTGAGTTGAATTACTGAAATAAATGAACTTTTCCACGACATTCTAATTTATTGAGATGCACCTGTATAGTTAAATGTGCTTTACAAACAAATAATTAAAAATAGCAATAATAATAATAATAAATTATGGATAAGAGAATTATGGATAAGAGATTAATGGATAAGAGAATAATGGATAAGAGAATAAGAATAAGAATAAATTATCCAGTTGAACTTTACAGGTTTTACAGATTTAAAATTAGAGCTACAAAACAAGGACTCACAGACAAAAGGCTTTTTCAAATGAGCTTCAAGCAGAGTAGATGCACTTAAAGGGTTAGTTCACCCCAAAATGAAAATAGCGGGTGTTAGTCCAAAAGAAGTTCGATATACAGGTACATCTCAATAAATTAGAATGTCGTGGAAAAGTTGGAAAAGTTCAGTAATTCAACTCAAATTGTGAAACTCGTGTATTAAAGGCAGAGTAAGTGATTTTTCAAAAACACTTTATAAAACTGATTCGGGCCGAATCGCAAAACAAACTTGTAGCCAATCAGCAATAAGGGGC
>NW_015662598.1:149145-155710 GCF_001515625.1 Sinocyclocheilus rhinocerous
TTGAGTTGAATTACTGAAATAAATGAACTTTTCCACGACATTCTAATTTATTGAGATGCACCTGTATAGTTAAATGTGCTTTACAAACAAATAATTAAAAATAGCAATAATAATAATAATAAATTATGGATAAGAGAATTATGGATAAGAGATTAATGGATAAGAGAATAATGGATAAGAGAATAAGAATAAGAATAAATTATCCAGTTGAACTTTACAGGTTTTACAGATTTAAAATTAGAGCTACAAAACAAGGACTCACAGACAAAAGGCTTTTTCAAATGAGCTTCAAGCAGAGTAGATGCACTTAAAGGGTTAGTTCACCCCAAAATGAAAATTAGCCCACAAATTACACAGCACGAAACAGGAAAAGTGGGTGGGCATTATGTCATCATCATCAACCCATCTTTTCTGCTCTCTCTCCCCTCTTCTTTATGAATCACTCTTCCGCTTAGTGTCCACACACTCTGGCATTTATAAACATGCAATCGTACAAACACATAGGCAAATAAATGAGCCATGCATGCAGAGCCATGAATTTGAATAATGGCCAAAGCAGGTCAGCTGTACATAGACTTATTACGATACAACATGTGCCTGTATTCAACATGACAAACACTCATTTATGATCCAAACGCAAACAAAAGCAGCTGCCTGTGTCTTGCATCACAAAGGATGCTGATGCTAAACCTCTTCCGCTACCAAAGATGCATCACAAACAAATTCCCATCCCTCCTTCTTTCCCTCCTATCTCAATGCTTTTCAAATAACAACATGCTTCCTTCATCCCCTGCTAGAATTACCCATAGTACACTCACCACCACGGCTGAGGCACAGTTCTGTCTCCTGCCCTGGGTTTCAGATCATGGATGTGCGCCTGTGTCTCTCAGCGTCAGAGATGCTCGGTTCACCCACTGCCGAGAGCCTCCACCATTTTGTGGTCATGTGACCTTATCTAGCGCCAAATAAGGGCGTGAGGCTGTTCTCTCCGCCCTGAGCTTGAGATACAAATGAGGGAGACTAATGGTGCGTTCAAGTCATGTCGGATAGATCGTATTTACGAGTTGAACGCACTGAATCCGGAAATTTTGCAGCTCTTTAATATGTTGTAATATCAGTCTTGCATTTGCTTCAGCTGCAATGCGCAACAAACTGACTGTCAACAGAAAACGTAGTCTGTATAATCTTATCTGCTCTAAAAATCTATACCATACCATTGCTTTAACATCCCTATTTGGAATTTAGAAGCAGTGTGAATTCATGTGTGAATTTATGCATACATTCTCACACACACACACACAGAGCCACGTGAGAAGGGAAGCCTGTCTCGCAGGAGTGTCTACAATAAGCTGCCAGATGGTTGCTAGTTCTCAAACAGAGAATGTGTGTTGATGGAGAGAAAGAGAGTGGGTGAGGGTGAAAGTGGAAAGGTCTGTTGCTCTCTGCCTCCATCAAGACGTTGAATTAATCCATCCATCCATCCATCCTCCACAGCACGAAACAGGAAAAGTGTATATAATGATTCATCACCTTCATAAATTGAATAAAAACAGGGGGAAAAAGCAAAAACACAATGACGCACATTCTTTATTCATCATTTTGTAGAATTTTATGGAAAAAATTTTAAATCGCCATACTGTTCCGACCAAAGTGACTTGAACGCACCTGACGTCGTTATTACGACTTGTCAACTCGTAAGTACGACCCAGACAGCAAGACTTTGTTGGCCCAGATCCGGCCCACATCTGGCCCATGTGAAATCCATGCGGGCCAGATGTGGGCCGGATCTGGGCCGAAACGGTCTGCTGTCTGGGGAACGTCCCAGGAGGACTTGAACGCAGCATCAGCAGCAAGACTGCTGTGAGGATAAATGAAACTGATGGGTCTGACTGCACAGGTGAACTGTGAGTGAGTCTGGCTGTGCAGATGAATAAAGAGACATGAATGAGTCTGTCTGTGAAAGCCAGAGATTTTCCCAGAGCCCATTTAGGCTCATTAAATAAACTGAAGCCCCTGAAACTATGTCCTTTTTGAAAAAAATAAGTACACTTTAGCATACTTTGAAAAAGAGGGCTTAAAATAATATAGTTTAAAAGAATATACTTAGGTGCATACTTAATGTTTTCAGACACTTAACTGAATGTAAATTGCAGTAAAAAGACAATAAGTTATAGTTCAAATTTATATTAAATGCATATAGTTCTTTTTTTTTTTCTTTTTTTGACCCACTTTAGAAGGACTTATGTAAGTATCTTTATATGCAATTTCACAATTTTATTGTCTTTGAAATATGGTTAAAGTGTACTGCCGACAAGCATTTACGGTAAACTAATATATTCTTAATGTAATTTCTATTGAAACTTGCAATTTAGTACATTTAAAATATATTCATTTTAAATGTAATACTGAACTCTAACAGAACACTATAGTTAAAATTAAAACCAAGTACTTTACATATGCTTTAGTATGTTAGTCAACACATACAAATTTGTGTTTTTTAAAGCAAGGTAAGAGATTATGTTCAAATTTATATTAAATGCATATAGTTCTTTTTTTTTTTTCTTTTTTTGACCCACTTTAGAAGGACTTATGTAAGTATCTTTATATGCAATTTCACAATTTTATTGTCTTTGAAATATGGTTAAAGTGTACTGCCGACAAGCATTTACGGTAAACTAATATATTCTTAATGTAATTTCTATTGAAACTTGCAATTTAGTACATTTAAAATATATTCATTTTAAATGTAATACTGAACTCTAACAGAACACTATAGTTAAAATTAAAACCAAGTACTTTACATATGCTTTAGTATGTTAGTCAACACATACAAATTTGTGTTTTTTAAAGCAAGGTAAGAGATTATAAAAGCATACACATAGAGTAAGTGTCTTTTTATTTCCTTAATATTATATTATTTGCAAGTACAGTTTTTAAAATGCTTTTAAGGTTTGAAGTACAAGTGCACATTAAATACAATTAGGTACACTTCTTTTTCTCAAAGGGTGTTAATGGTGGCTGACAAATATTGTCATTTACTTGTGTGTGTGTGTGTGTGTGTGTGTGTATCTCACAAATCCTGCCATTTCAGTTTCATATTTCACCCCTAAGTTAAAATGAAAAAAAAAATGCATAAAGAAATTGAAGCATATTGACCACTAAAATGCATTGACATTATTTTCATGACAATTTTCACATTTACATCACAAATTCTCATTCAAATAATGTGAGAAAATGCAATTCTTGTTACTGTATTGTGAAAATATAAAAAAAATTTATAATATAAATACCTTTATTATTGTTGTTCTTTTTTACATCATGCTAGTATAGTAAATTAACCATTATCTCTGGACAGGATAAATCAAACAGTAGTTAGAATGATGTTGTATGTTAAGGTTAATGTAAATCAAGAAATATAAGGGAAAATGTATATTATGATGCTTTCCATTTCATGTTTTCCACTACTGCTAGCTTTTCCGCAGTTCTACAGTACTACAGTGTCATTAAAAAAGATATTCCATGAAGTCGCTAAATTAAAATGAGGTCATAACCATTCATACTCAAATTGCATAGACTATAGTGTGGTCACTATGCTTTATACTGTAAACAGAGCTTTGTGCTGGAAGGTGATCATTCGCCTGATCACCCATAAAAATTCACTGCTTTGAATCTGCCCTGTCAATGTGTCCATAAAAGAGACTACACCTAAACCACAAGATAAAATATACTCAAAGCTCTGTTGTTTCCTGCTCTATTACGATTTGTCATGTTCTATGATTTAAGATCTCCACGGTGTTGAGAGAACCGAGAACAGTGTTGTGTGTTCAGCTACTCACCCGCTTTCTGTTGCAAGTCTCTTGTGTTAAAGGAAGCAATGGGAGGTGCTCTATGACCTCTTACTCAGAAAGTGTTTGGTCCAATGTTCATTGCTACAGCAACTGTGCCACACCTGACATAACTAAGTGTAAAGTTATAAATCACAACTGGAGTTACAGATTCACTCTTTAGCTCTGTCGAACAATCTCAGTGCTCAAACACACACACACACACACATACACATATTTAAATCTTCTTCTTTTTTTCAGTTAAAATCATATAATCATAATTGCATACAAATATTTTAGGACTTAATATAGAAAACATTAACATTATGCACATGAACAGACTTCTGGTAGAAAAAGAAAGGAATCTTTCTGGTGTCTCCACTAGGCTTTTTATCTAGCTTACCCAGAGTCTATTTCCTACATTATTTATTTTGTCCACTTTTGTTACTAACAATGTATAAATAATACAAGAAATTCTGCGTTAACACCAGCTGAGTTGCCATGTGATCACAGAAGATCAGAGCAATTGGCAAAAAAAAAAAATAATAATAAAAATATTTTTAAAAAACTCACTGATAAGATTACTGTAAGATTTTCTTTAGTAAGGACGTAAAAGTAGCACAAAAAATATACATATATATATTCCGAACTTTTATCTTATGATGTTTGTGATGTATTGATGCAACAAAATTGTATTTTTTTTTCTGTCAGTTTTCAGTCAAATTTCAGTTTTTAAAAATACTTTTCAAAAAGTGGAATTGCATGTTTTGGCACGTATATGAAAAAATAAATCACTGCTTGACAGAATTAAATGTTAAAATGCATTTGATATGCAGTCTGTTTTATTTTGACTCACTAAACACACAACTGTATTGCATCTGTTGCAAAAAGAAATAACGTTTTAATGACATGCTAAAGTGTCACACATCAATTTAGCTTCTACCTAAAGAATCACACAAGAAGCTGTGACTTTCCATACAGTAGTCACACTAGAAATTGTAACTGTACATACAGTAAATATCTACAAACATGTCATTTTGAGAGTGTTAAGACTTGAAACTGTCTGTACTGAAGTATCATTCTTGTATCCATGTCAGTGTTGGAGAGACTATTTGAATAGCAAAGACCGTGGCTACAATTGATTTGCATGGATTCAAAGTCTGTCTTTTATGCCAGCCTGTCTTAATTCATATTTCATTCAAATCTTGGGTGGAAATAGAATGTAATAGCAGATACTCACTAAGATGGCCACATGAAGTGTCAGTGATAAAATATAGCCATTTACCTAATACCACAGATTTAAGGTTTGACTTTGGATAGATTTTGTTTTCTGGGAAATTTAGGAATAGGATATGAATGGGAAGTTGGCAGGGCTGGGAAACGTAATTTAATAATAATTATTGAATTGGTTTTTCCGTTGTTATAGAATATTTGATAAATTTTATTCTATTCTATTGTGGGCCTATAAAGCAGAATTTGGGTTTTAATAGCCTATGTTTAGAAAAATGCCCTCATGAAGGAAAAAAAGCCCCTGAAAATCCATTCCAGAGGATAAATAATGTCCCTAATAACAAAGCTAAATGGACAGTTCACCCCAAAATGAAAATTCTGCTATCATTTACTTACCGTCATATTTTTCCAAACCTGTATGACTTTCTCTCTTCTGCAAAACGCAAAATTAGACATTTCTTTTTGGGTGGACAATCCTTTTAATATCCGCCAATGCAGGTAGGCTACATGCTAAATTCACAGAATGCACTTTGCCATAATCCCAGTACTCACACACAGAGATCACATTAATATTTTCACTGAATCAGAGGTCAGTGTAGCCATATATGGAAAACTACTTTTGTCATTTAACCCAAGTTAAAGTCGGATAGGTTGTTCCGCAGAATGGTGTCCTTCACTGCGTCAAAAACAAAGCGGATATTTTCAGTGTCGGTTGCACAGGTGGAATGTGCATAGATGCTTTTATGTGTGTCTGAGTTCTGCTCCTCATACATACTCAAGATGAACTTCATTGCGGCATCTGCGTCATTTTTAGGGCCTGTGGAATGAGCAGATAACATAGATATAATAATTTCAGTGGAGTTCAGTAGTAAGCAAAAAACACTTTAGCAGTGTTGGGGAGAAACTACTAACTTTTTTTTTTTTTTTGACGTGTGAAACTTTTGGTTGGGTGGACTTTTAATGGATGGACAAAAATGATGAAAGAATATTAAACATGTTTTAATTTGTGATGAACAGAAGTCTTATGGGTTTGCAACGACATGTGGGTGAGGAAATGATGACATGATTTTCATTTTGGGGTGAAGTAAAATATATATTCATTATAATATCTAATATTTATTCATGGCTTTAAAATAGCTTCCCCAACACAGCACTGTATATGTTTACTGCAACAAATGAAATGTATTAATATTTTTTAATCAATAAACAGCATAAAATACAATTAGTCAGAGAGTGTGGCTTTTTCATACAATCTCACTGTACTAACTAACTAACTAACTAACTAACTTTCAGTTTTTAAAGGGGTCATATGATGTTGCTAAAAAGAACATTATTTTGTGTATTTGGTGTAATGAAATGTGTTTATGCGGTTTAAGGTTCAAAAAACACATTATTTTCCACATACTGTACATTATTGTTTGTTCTCTATGCCCCGCCTTTCTGAAACGCGTCAATTTTTACAAAGCTCATTGTTCTGAAAAGCGAGGTGTGCTCTGATTGGCCAACTATCC
>NW_015662598.1:155738-156062 GCF_001515625.1 Sinocyclocheilus rhinocerous
TGTGATTCAGAACAGCCGGCATTGTAGTCTACTCTTCCAGGATCAGGAAACAGTCCTCCATAAAATGCGCTGGACACATCTGAATATTTGGGTTGAACTGTTCTGGAACAGTGTAGTAAATACAACTTAACCACTGATTTCTAGTCGTGTCCTCTTTTGGAAGGCCAAACAAAGTAGTTTCGCTTTCACAACGAAACACACGGCGGGCTGAGTGAGCGGTGGCGGGCGGGCTTGAGAACGGCGTGGCCGGTGGATTCAACGAAGGAGCGTCCGGCGGGCTTGTGGCAACCACATGTGACGACCCCGGGCTGGACTCTGCTTCGT
>NW_015662598.1:156798-157819 GCF_001515625.1 Sinocyclocheilus rhinocerous
GTAACTTTTATAAAGAATATCTCTTTGGATTTGAGACTTTCGTCTTTGCAACTTTACAGATCTTCTTTATGCACCAAGAGCTTGTAACACTTCAAAGAGAAAAGAAAAATTGAAATCGCATGATATGACCCCTTTAACATTTTTATACCTGAAACAATTGATAAATCTGCCAGTTTGGTAAGACAAATTATCTATGAAAACAAGCCTTATGGTGTGTTGCTTCTCATGTAAATGTATGTTGTTTCAATGAAAAACAAGACAAAAATGCTTAAGCTGCGGTTTTGGCACTCCAACCTTTGTATTGTGGAAAATAGTCTACAAGATGTGACTTTGATATCTTCTCCTTCAGGATATCTGTTTTATTGAGGAAGAGGATGATAGAGGACTCCTGGAACCAGGGGTAGGAGATGATTGTCTTAAAAAGTGCCTTACTCTCCTCCATGCGGTTCTGGGGAGGTATAAAATCACATCAACAGAATGAGCAACTTAAAGGTGCAATAGGTGATTGTCTTCAGAAAATTTTTTTGTTATGCTGGTTGAAAGTCTCTTCACATCCCGATAGCAATCATTAAGTTAAGTGGTCTAAATGTATTTATCTGTATTTATATATTCTGTGGAAGGTGTAGGACCAAGAAATGTTCCTCCAATCAAAACGTTCGGTCCGAGCGTTTTAATATGCTTTCCTACCTGCCTGTCAACGTATGTATTAGCATACCTCTGCACACCCAGTTCGCGCAGACAGGATACGTCATCAGCGCGTTCACGCACGCTGTGCAGACAGAGCGAGAATGGCAGACAAATATCAACAACCCGATCTTCCTTCCTGGTATTGTAGTACTTTCAAAGATTTCTCACCAGTGAATGACACATGATGTAGCCCAGCGGTTAATCCAGTCCTCGCGCCAGCTCGTTAGAAGTGAACTACGTGCATGAACTGTGTTCCGATCGATATGAGCCCTACACAGAGTTCTCTGCTCCCTACTCCCTGAGCAGGGGAAATCCATTGAAGTTTACTTCACTT
>NW_015662598.1:159507-162141 GCF_001515625.1 Sinocyclocheilus rhinocerous
GGCAATGTGAAAGCGAATCACACTAAACAAAAAAAATCAACATTGTATTTGGTCCAAACCAAATCAAGTGAACTAGCGGACTTTCCTGGTGTGAATACACCCTTATGGCGCTTTTCCACTGCGTGGTACGACTCGGCTCGGTACGGCTCGGTTTGGCTCGGTTTGCGTTTCCCCTGCAGTTTAGTACCGCTTTAGAGTGGGCGGGATTATTCACATGTCGTTATAGTTGCGCCGCCTCTACTGCCGCGACTCCTAAAAAACTTTTTCATTCCGCGTCGCCCCATCAAGCTCTCGCTGGATCCGCTCCTCTGCTATCAACGAGAGGAACGTCTGTACTTCCTCAACAGGGGGAACAGCCACTTTTTGGTTGTTAAAAAAAGGTGCACTCGTTCAAAACAGCTGCGTTTGATCCTTCGCTGGCTGTGCTGATTTAAATCTAGCGCTTCTTTTGTGTTTGTGTAGCAAGTTCAGTGACGCAGGTAGCGATGATTCTCTCCGGCCAATCCGTGATCAGCAGAGTTTATACGTCACGTTTTGGTAACGGTACGGTACGCTTGGAACCCCAACCGAGGTGGTACTAAAAAAAGTACCAGGTACCAGGTACTGTACCCAGTGGAAAACCCCCCAAAAGTGAACCGTACCGAGCCGTACCGTGCCGTACCATGCAGTGGAAAAGCGCCATTAGTAATGTTGTCTCTGATCTGTGAGCGTATATGCGTTCAGGGGGCGTGGCTGTGGACGGCGATTGCAGGGAGGGTGGGACGTTGGCTTTCAGTGCTATCAGGCTAAAGTTAGCATTTTCCAAGATCTCCTACTGCACCTTTAATCATCTACGATGTAATGATGCTAAATCTCAATAACCCAGAAAAGCTACTAAGACAATACAAGGAAGTGACTAACCTCATTTGCACACTCATATAGGGCCTGGTCGTACTCGCTCAGAGCCACCAGAAAGATGATGGAAGTAACGTTTTCAAAACAATGGATCCACTTCCGTCTTTCTGACTTTTGGCCTCCAACATCAACCATTCTACAAAAAGAAGAGGTTTTGAATTATAAAATGGGTCACTGTCAGTCATCCATCTTCACACCACCATATAATTAAGAGTTACCTGAATATGACTGTCTGGAGGTCAAAGATGTACTCAATGATGCCTGTGGTTGGAATTCGGACTCTCAGAATATCCTGAACAGTCGGCAAGTAAAAGGATGCAGATATTCTGTCAATGTCATCGAGGTAACTAGTAAACAGAAAAAAATAAATAAAACAGACTTTGAGAAACCACGAAAATTCCTTTTTAGTTATTTGTCCAAAGCCCTAAATGGCCACCAAAATTCACCAAACACAAAGGAAAGTTTCAATTTCATATGATAAAGTTATACATATTTTTAATTAATATATCATGCAATATGTCATAAATATTTTTATTTTCTGTAGTAAAACGCTTAATTGTGTGCTGAGGTAAAAAAGAGTCTTCTGTTGCATACATTTCTCAGTTCATGAATTCCCTGAATCAAACCAATGACCAGGAATTTGCACTAAAGTCTGAGCGACAGCTACTTTTTTCTTCTAAATTACAGTTTACTTCTAAATTGAAAGTAGGGCTCTTAAAAAAGCACTATTACACAGTGACAGTATAAGTCGGTAATAAAGTGTGTATATATACACACACTACCGTTCAAAAGTTTGGGATCAGTAAAATTTGTAATGTTTTTTAAAGACGTTTCTAATGCTCATCATGGCTGTATCAAAAAACAGAGAAAAAAAAGTAATTTTGTGAAATATTATTGCAATTTAAAAGAACAATTTTATTTAAAATATAATTTATTCCTGTGAAGCAAAGCTGAATTTTCAGCATCATTACTCCAGCCTTTAGTGTCACATGATCCTACAGAAATCATTTTAATATGCTGATTTATAATCAATGTTGGAAATAGTTGTGCTTCTTAACATTTTGTGGGGCCTGTGATACTTTTTTCAGGATTCTTTGATAAGTAAAAAGGTATAAAAGCACACCATTTATTCAAAATAGAAATGTTGTCTTACAATATACACTACTATTCAAAAGTCTGGGGTCAGTAAATGTGTTCTTTCTTTTTTCAGGATATTAATCCTTTTATTCAGCGAGGATGTGTTAAATGGATAAAAAAGTGATAGTAAAGACATATATTGTTAGAAAAGGTTTCTATTTTGAATAAATTTTCTTTTTAACTTTTTATTTATGAAAGAAAAAAGTATCATGTTTCAACACTGATAATAAATCAGCATATTAGAATGATTTATGAAGAATTATGTGAAACTGAAGATTGGAGTAATGGCAGATGAAAATTCAGTGCTGCATCACAGAAATAAAAAGTTAATATATTAAATATATATTTTTTTAAGTAATATTAATATATATATATACATAATATTAGTGCTGTCAAACAATTAATCGCGATTAATCGCATCCAAAATAAAAGTTTTTGTTTATGAGTGTGTACTTTGTGTATATTTATTATGTATACATAAATGCAAACACATGCATGTATATATTTAAGAAAATATGTTATGTTTATATATTAAAGATATTTATATATAATATAAAATATATGAATATAAATATATACATGTAAATACATGTAAATATTTAA
>NW_015662598.1:162489-163219 GCF_001515625.1 Sinocyclocheilus rhinocerous
GTATACATAAATGCAAACACATGCATGTATATATTTAAGAAAATATGTTATGTTTATATATTAAATATATTTATATATAATATAAAATATCATTATATAAATATATAAATGTATATACATGTAATTATTTTCAAAATATAGGTTTTGGTATGAGGTGTTTGTGCTGATATGCTTGTTAGGTTTTCACCAAACGTGCTGCAGTGCATTATGGCCAAACATCTCCACTTTGGTCTTGTCTGTTCAAAGGACATTGTTCTAGAAGTCTTATGGTTTGTTTAGATGCAACTTTGCAAACCTAAACTGCGCTTCCATGCTTTTTTAGAATTGCTTTTTTTCTGGCAAGCCTTCCTAACATGCCATACTTGTCCCATATTTGATTAATTGTACTATAATGAACTTTATCATTTCACATGTTAGCTGAGGCCCGTAGAGTCTGCGGTGTAGTTCTTGGGTTGTCTGCCATTTCTCTGAGCATTACACGGTCTGATCTTGGGGTGAATTTGCTGAGACGTCCACTCCAGGGAGGATTGGTGTCTGTTTTGAATGTCTTCCACTTGTGAACAATCTTCCTCACAGTAGAATGATGGACTTCAGATTGTCTGGAAATGGCCATGTCACTCTTCCCAGATTGATGGCAGCAACAATTGCTTCTTTAAGATTATTGCTGATGTCTTAACTTCTTGGCATTGTGTTAACACACACCTGAAGGCTCCAGACCAGCAAACTGCCA
>NW_015662598.1:165289-170066 GCF_001515625.1 Sinocyclocheilus rhinocerous
GGGAGGATTGGTGTCTGTTTTGAATGTCTTCCACTTGTGAACAATCTTCCTCACAGTAGAATGATGGACTTCAGATTGTCTGGAAATGGCCATGTCACTCTTCCCAGATTGATGGCAGCAACAATTGCTTCTTTAAGATTATTGCTGATGTCTTAACTTCTTGGCATTGTGTTAACACACACCTGAAGGCTCCAGACCAGCAAACTGACAAAACTTCTGCGTTTATATAGGTGCTCACACTTGCTCATGATCAGTTAATCAAAGGCATTTGATTAGCAGTACTTTGGCCCTAGCATAAAGTTATTACAGTCAAGTCAGAGAACAAATGTGCAATATATATATATATATATATATATATATAAATAAAGAATAATATCTACCAGGTTCACATGTGATGCGAAATATTGTTATAGGGTCACATATAAGCAGTGTTGGGCAAGTTACTTCCAAAATGTAATACATTATATATTACTAGTTACTGTCTTTTGAAAGTAATTAGTGGCACCAGTCCAGGTGTTTCCAGGTTTTACTCGTGCTATTTCTCCATGTTGGGAGTTTGGTTTCGCACATATTGCACCATGCATTCTTATCCTTTTCTCCGATGAACTGAAAATAACAGGAGTGTGTCCGTCTCACAAATGTAGAATCCGTCTCTGCAGTCATCTGAACCATCTAATTCCAGCAACAGGAAATAGACGAACTATTTTACCCGCGGAATTTTTTCTCTGGTGCTGTTTTGCTGTGTTGGTAAATTCACCACTTAATTTTGAGTTAAAATATGTTGTTGTAACTTGCGTTACTGAGATTGTAACGAGTAATAATATTACCCAAATTTGATTAGTAATGCCTTATATTACTGCGTTACAGCAAAAAGTAATATACTACTGTAATATTATTACTTTTGTAATG
Organism: Sinocyclocheilus rhinocerous; assembly: GCF_001515625.1. NCBI lineage: Eukaryota > Metazoa > Chordata > Actinopteri > Cypriniformes > Cyprinidae > Sinocyclocheilus > Sinocyclocheilus rhinocerous. The sequence continues at coordinate 166,199 of NW_015662598.1, forward strand.
CGTTACTCCCAACACTGCATATAAGTTCTAACTTAACAAAAATAATAATTACCACTTTCTGGCACTATTGGATTTATTTAGCATTCATTTATTTATATTTTATTTATTCATTTAAGTGACAACATGGCATGTAGGCCAAGTATGGTAACCTATACTTGGAATTTGTGCTCTGCATTTAACCCATCCAAGTGCACACACAGCAGTGAGTAGTGAACACACACACACACACACACACACACAACCGGAGCAGTGCAGCGGTGCCCGGGAGCAATTAGGGGTTCAATGCCTTGCTCATGGGCACCTAAGTCATGGGTAATGAGTATGGATGAGAGCGCTGTTCATTCACTCCCCATATTCACATGCCATAGTATGCAATGATTACCATACTCAGATACAACCGTATTAACTTGGTATTCCAAAAATATACAAAGAACACACACACACTGCATTATCATGGTGCCCTATTGAAAATGTGGTATATAATACAATAGTACTTTTTGTCAGTGTGAAAAATTTAATCTTCAGTGCACTTACTATTTGGTCGAGTCCGATAACTGGAACTCTCTCCTGCGTTCAAAGCATTTCTGCAGACCTTGGTCTTTCCACACACTCTTGATGGCTTCAGCATGTTTAGGCCAGTGTACTGTTTCGGGGATCACACTGTTAAGCATTGCAGCATGTGTCTACAACACACACAGATAAGATTTTAGTTATGAGGAGAGAGCTAAGATATTTAACATGTCTAATAAAACATATGCTTTCTCTCAGAATTCCTGGTGCATACTTTGTTTTTTCCATCAACAAAAGGAATGTTTAGGTGCTCCATGGCTTGAAGCAGGTTGTGAATGGAAGCAAAGATATTCTGGAACACCAGCTTGGCATAGGCCCTCCTGTCCTCCTCTGTGTAGCCCCTGCCATGAATGATTCTCATCTGCTTGATGAAAGTACTCTTCCCGCTCTCCCCTGTGCCTGTCGAAGGACATGGAAAGTTTTTGCTGTGAGATATCGTGCATTACTGTGTAGCTATATGAAAAGTTTCATTTGAGAGGTCTTACCATTAGTACTGAGTCCAAAAATGAAAATTCTATCATTTACTTGCACTCCTGTAAGTAACTTACTTAAACCTTACTCACTTAACCCTTCTTTTACAGCTTTGTTTCGTCACAATCCAGTTTCATTGTATTGAAAAGAATAGCCTGGACTAAGTGACTCTTTTTGCATTTCTTTGCATTTGTATGCGCTCCAAACAGCATTAGGGTGAGTAAATAATGACAGATTCTTCTTTTTTGCATGAATATTCACTTTAATACCAAAGGTAAAGCTTCAAAGACCACTGCAGTATTGCTGCAGCTTTTTTTCCATCTCAGTTCTCAACTTGGCCTTATAAAGACTGATTACATTGATCTGACATTTTTTTCATACGTCCTTCATGTAGACAATGTTCCTGTTCTGGTGGAATCTGAAGGTGCTGTATATGTTATTGAGCTGAAAAATGATAGGCCTACTAGAGCTACATTTGAATTGGTCTCATAAATCCTGAAGTTTGCATTATTGATTCCGATCTGATTCTAATAATCATCTCTCAGCCACAGTTTATGCTTATTTTTGGAAACACACAGAGACCTGACAAAAGACACCTAGTATGGATTTTCTAATTTGCATGTTTGCTTTAGGATATGAACATTGTGATTGTGTGATCAGAATGGTCTGCCAGTAAGGCGTGAATGGTTTGAATATGATTTGTTTTAATATGAAACCATAGTTAAACAACTATATTTAGAAACTATCATTTAACAAAGTAGTCTATACACTACAATACAATTACTTGTTTAATAACTTGTAAATTAGATTATTGTGATAAGTATTGCTGATTATTGATGAATGTTTTATTTTTGTGTCTCTCTTTTTGGTCCAGTCACCTTTATTTATATAGCGCTTTTAACAATACAGATTGTGTCAAAGCAGCTTTACAGTATTAAATAGGAAAATAGTGTGTCGATAATGCCAAAGGACAATAGTAAACAGTCAAATTTTCAGTTAAAGTCTGTTCATCATTGATTCAGTGATGTCTTTGTCCAGCTCAGTTCAGTTCAAATAATATCTGTGCAATCAAGTCGACGATCATAAAAAGCGTATTTTGCTTCAAAACTGAATAGTAGAGAAAACCACACAGAACACCAAACTCAGTCTCTTGAGTTTGATAACACGTAACCAAGTATGATGCCACATGCACCCACACAAAAATAATTTTGACATTGCAGTGCTGGATGTAAATGATTGTATCTATTACATGCCAGACAGGTCTGACAATCGGCAGTTTTGCTAAAAGGGGGGAGATTTTTTATCATGGTTAAAACAAGGAAACACATAGCCTAAGCTCAATCATCTGTTCTTCTATTAAACTGGCATTGACTCAGCTGATTAGAAACAAACTTAACCTAAAATATAGTGTAAAATGCATATCAAGGAAAACATAAATGAACTGAAACACATAAATAACTGCTTATGTTCGATATGATGCAAGTACACGTAGGACATGATGGAGCTGATCCTATCAGTAGATCCTACGATAGGAATTCACACATTGTTCCTGTTTGCATGTTTTTTTGCAAATATCTTGACATGCTTACTTGCATTTTAGTTTAATTAAGAACAGAAAAATAATGCTGTGCTGTGTGAGAATGAATGACTTTCCATTGACATCCTTTTGCATAGATTTGCATGTGACCGCTAACAGTCAGAGGAAACGTCATCTAAACATTTGAAGTGTGAATTCTGTGAGTGTTATAATTATTGTATAAAAGCTTTAGTGCATATCGTCTGGCAATTTAATTGTTTTATATTTTAATGTCAATAAATCACTGATGCTGAACAACTTATTTACACTGACCATTACAAATTTTCAGGGGTCACTAAAAAAAATAGAAATCTACATAGCTAAAATAAAACAAACAAACAAAAATGAAAAGTACATACCTAAAAGCAAAAGTTTCAGTTGTCGGGATGAATCCCGCTTGTCCATCTTAAGCTGTCTCTCAATTTCTTGGTGAATCCTGATGCTTTCTCTGTCTTCCCCCGACAAGCAGCAGTCCCCCATCCTGAACAGCTTGACCCTTCTCCAGTACTTTGCAGTTAACACATTCATCAATCACTCACCAGTGTTAAAAACCCGTCTTCAAAAAGCCTATTGAAACACGCCTACCTCAGGACTAGCCTGATGTACTGTAATTTACACAGGTATAGTTTCTTCCTTGTTCAATGGATGGGGTGGGTTGTATCACATAAGGCATTAGTTTCCTTTTTCCTCTGCACCAGTCTCAATTGCTCACAAACAGGAAAAATCATGAACGGAACTGAAGAATGTCATTTTAAAACTGTAAATTGTGTAACATTCTCCTGTGGAACACACGATTTTTGAAGAAAGTTTAATCCAACAGTTTTGGTACCCATTGACTTCCACTGTATCGATGAACAAACAAACAAATAAGAAAGAAAGAACCGATCTTTAAAAATCTCTCTCTTTTTTATGTTCCACAGAAAGAATGTTGTACAGTTTTGGCATGGCATGAGGGTGAGTAATTTATTTAACCTGTAATATTATTTTCTTCTTGTGCACCTTGTCCAGGACTGGAGATCATGATGCGTACAAGGAACTTATTGTAGCATTACACCTCTTGCTCAAAATGCCACTAAACAAAACTGGTTTGTTGACTGATTTTAGAGGGGTTTTGGGCACTTTTTAGATGGTCAGATTGATCCCAGCTAAACACCAGCTTGGCCAGGCTGGGAGACCAGCCTAAACTAGCTTAAACCAACTAAGACCAGCAGCCTAGACTGCTTTAAGGGGGGGGGGGTTCAGCAGGGCAAA
>NW_015662598.1:171762-200147 GCF_001515625.1 Sinocyclocheilus rhinocerous
GTACACTCGTTTTTGCAGTGCATTGTGGGATTGAATGAGTGCACTCGAGAACGTCCACTATGGTTTCGGACACCACTAAAAATGGCTGTTCCCTCAAATAGTGCCCTATTTAAGGGTATAGGGGGCGATTTCGGACACAGCCATAGAAACTTCCAGTCAGATGTGTTGAGGCAAGTTTGGAGATAAACTCTGCAGGACATAGGCCCTCCAGGACCGAGTTTGGACAGCCCTGTGTTATAGCATACCAGACGGTTATAGGTGAATGTGAATAGAGTTCATGTCCTCATTTAATAATTTCAGTCAATGAGCTTAAACCACTTGCTTGGCCAAGGATGTGCAAATGTCACCCAGACAATCAGCTTGCACATCCAAATGTAATGATGATCCAAATGTAGTGATGTAAAAATGCATCAGTGTGATAATGATATTTTAAAATACTGATTATGAAATTTAGCAATCGATTATAATGCATTAATTATGCCCAAAGTGTTAACAGCCATTACATGTGCTCTAACAACAAAATAAGAGCTGTGGGAACAAGTGTGCTCTTTGTTAAGAAGGTTAACACACAACAACTTTATTTTTTAAATATTGTTTTAAACAGCATTTTCATAATATTTTTTTTTTTTACGAAATATCTAAGGTAGTAAAACTTGCTGGAAATCAACATCCTGGACATCCAGGGCCAAAATATATAATATGCTAAATGCATAAAAAAGGCTTCTTTTTTTCAATTGTAATATACTACATCAAACCTGCAGCTAAACGTTTTTTTTATTTTTTATTTTTTTTATTATATATTAAATTTATTTCATTCAACCATATTTTGAAAATAACAATGACATGTACGTACCAAACCTTATCAAATTATAAATGAATGAATAAATTAATATAAATAAATTGATGAATAAATATTAAACATATACATTAGCAGACCTTCTGTTGATAAAAGTGGCATTCATTTGTTATGTCATTACAGCTAAAATAGCTTTAAATACATTTCGTGAGTTAACTGCATGTCACGTTATTATGCTTCAGTCAGGCTTGGAATGACATGAGGATGAGTACAGTAACAAAGAAAAAAAATTTAATGTTAAAGGCAGGGTATGTGATTTTTCAAAAACACTTAGAAAACTGATTCGGGCCGAATCGCAAAATAAACTTGTAGCCAATCAGCAATAAGGGGCGTGAATAAACAAGTTTGTTGCTGTAGCACAGAATTTCATGCTACTTTACACATGTGGAATGTTTCTCTCATTACATCCCCCAAAATGAAAATATAAGGAACAAAATGTATGTGCATGTGATTATGTTTTCTGATAGAAACAGACTGGCTCGTCTAGTATACGATGCTACGAGTGACCTAATGACGCTGTTCGCCACAAACATGCAGGAAAACAAACCTGCTAAATATTTATATTGCCATAGAGGAAAAAATATACTTATAGTATATACTTATAGGAAAAATATACTTAAAGCAATACAAAATACAATTTCATGGCTATTAAGAGATATCTGTGGCAGTTACAGGTCCTGCATTACAGGTTCTTCAGAAAATGATACTGGTTTCTGTGTTTTAAAGCAGTAGATGGTTTTGTAAAGAACTAGAAAATAAAAACGGCCGAACAAAATTCTGCTGTGGCGTCTGACTGTATATTTAAGAGTGTAAGGTGTCTTGTGTCACAGCACACTTATGCAACGTTTTTGGGATGGAATGAGGAAGTATGAACAAAAACAGGCTATTAAATAGCATAAATAGCAGCTCCAGACCAGTACAGAACATATTAAACTATTAAACTTAAGTATATCTACTTAATAAGTTTAATAGTTGTCTCTGAAAATATACAATGGATTCCAAGCCAAGTTTATTTAGCACATTTCATGCACTCAGCCCCCAATGAGGGTATAATATATATATATATATATATATATATATAATTTTAAAATGTTTGAATAATAGGGGGGGTATGCTAAATTTATATACAAAAAAGTGCAGTATTCCTCTGTATTGCATAGATAGGTATAACATATAACTGAATAAGCCGAATTCAAGTCTTCATGATCTCTCTCACACACACACACACACACCTGTTTACTGTACACACACAAATTTTTACTTTTTGCATTTCTAGTACAACCCTCTTTCCTTAGCTCAAGTATGCAAACCTCTTTGCCACATGCACTGGAAAATGTATTACATTGAAAGTTAAATTTTCAAATGAAAATGGCAACATGATTGTTTTATAAAGTATGCGTTCATATGTGCTTCATTTTCACTGGAGGAAACAGCTGTGTGTGGTGTGATGAGGGGTGAACGCAGCGAAATCTTAGGCTACAGTAGATGAGGAACCGATCGACATTTTGTAAACTGTATTTATGACAAAGAACAGAACTGCACAGATGCAGATATTATAACAATCTATCGTTAAACACACACCTTGTCCCCTGTTTCTCTATAGCTATAGCTATAGCCCCCCTAAAAATGGTCTAGCGACGCCCATGTGCACAATAGTAAAAAAATAAAGATTCTAATAAAAATGGATTTAAAATATAAAGACAAATAAGAAGAAAAGAGAATAATAAATTAGATGATGCAGTACATCAGGAGGACTCGTCACAGTTCTCATCCAGTAAATGCACAGAGAAACTGTGGAGTTAGTCTTGATGATATGAATGTTCTGCTTATATTCAGTGAACATATATCTGCCATGTGTGAAGGCCTTAGGCCACTGAGGTCATAGGTCATGTATAAAGGTTCCAAGCATTATGTTATTGCAGTAAGCATCTAAGCAGACGTAAGCCACACTCAGTAAATGCACAGAGAAACTGTGGAGTTAGTCTTGATGATATGAATGCTCTGCTTATATTCAGTGAACATATATCTGCCATGTGTGAAGGCCTTAGGCCACTGAGGTCATAGGTCATGTATAAAGGTTCCAAGCATTATGTTATTGCAGTAAGCATCTAAGCAGACGTAAGCCACACTGAACAACTGAATCATTAGGCACATTTATTAACTTACTGAACCAACACACAGATCACGTAGATGCAATTAAGTTAAAGAGTTTGACTTTTTTAAACTTTCAGACTCAGATATTTTATTGTTTTTAAAAGTTAACACCTTTTCTTAATTTTCAATAATACAGTATACTATTTTATTTTCCGTTTGTAAAATGTTTTGCTTAAAATCTTTCTTAAAAACAAATGCCACTTGGTTTGATATTTTGTTTATTGCAGTGACATTTATGCAATTTTCTAAGTGTCCACATACTTTTTTGGCCCACTGTATGAGTTTTATGGTTTTTTACATTTGGACAGCAAATATTATACACTTCTCTCTAAAATAGCAGCAAATATTATATACTGCTCTCTAAAATAGCAGATTTTATTGCAAAAAAAAACAAAAAAAAACTTTCCAGTGATAACCCAAAATTCAGCACTGTCCACACTATGTAAACCATGTCAGCTTCACCCCCCAAAAAAGTTTCAGAGGATCACAACAGAAATGTGGTCCTTTACTCTTGGCTCAACACAAAACTTTGTTTGACACGCATCTAATCACATGAAACTCTTTACAAATCTGTACTGTCTTTAAAAACAAATATTGACCAAAGCTTTATTACACCACACTTACCACACTGTCAAGTCAGTACAACACCAGTAAGAGCATCATTGCCTCACTGAGAACATCTGTTGGGTAATTTATTATGAAAAAATCTAATGCAAGTGTTACAGAAAATCTCTGAATGGCACATGTGTAGTTTAAGATTAGGATGCACAGGAATCGGCTCTCTTGGCACATCATTCAGGCTTGAGGTAACAGAACACCGGTGATCTTAAGGGATCAGGTCATGAACAGCAGATGTACAAGAACACAAGAAATACATACGAAGAGCTGGTATGGTATATCAACAAATGATACTGGCAAGGGCAACTTATTGCCTGTGGTATGATTACCACATGGCAATATATAAAACAATCACATTAGAAGAACTTTGGCACTTTTAATGTAAATGTTCATGTTAAACTAGCTGTTATCTATTCTTCATCAATGCACGTGCCTTGGAAATGAGAAAAGACCCTTATAAGACCCTTATAAAATACAATACCATATAAGTACTTTCATTGCTTTCTAAAGAACTCACCACACGGAATAATTAATATGTCCAAGTTGCAGAAATCTACATAACATTTATAGCAAACAGCTCAATGAATACAACTTGAAACCCAAAAATAACCTGCTACAGAATAAACCTTAATAGAAAGTTCAATAACAATGTTTTTCATTCAAATGGAATAATACATAATATAAGTTGAACTCTGTGAAGTAGCTCCGAGGTGCAAATAAATAATGACGAAGCAGTGAGCAGCTTGTGTTACAGACAAAAAAAAACGTGTGTGTCCAATTTCAGAGCAGAATCAGCGGACTGCTCGAACAGTTAAAGCAGACTTTAGTGGATCACAGCATTACGGCAGACTTTAGCTGCAGACTGACGAATGTTTTTCATTAAAATGGAATAATACCATTCAAGTTGAACTCTGTGAAGAAGCTCCGAGGTGCAAATAAATAATGCGAAGCAGTGAGCAGCTTGTGTTACAGATAAAAAAAACGTGTGTGTCCAAATTCAGAGCAGAATCAGCGGACTGCTCGAACAGTTAAAGCAGACTTTAGTGGATCACAGCATTACGGCAGACTTTAGCTGCAGACTGACGAGTCTTTTAACTGGGCAAGACGATGACAAAACCATAACCGGCCGTTGTTCAGACTAGATTGTATTCCTTCAGTGTGAGCTGCAAGATGGTGTCCTTGACAGCAGCGAACACGAATCGGATGTTTTCTGTGTCAGTGGCGCAGGTGAAATGAGAGTAAATGATTTTTTCGGAGTCTGGATTCAGGTCGACAAACATCTTCAGGATGAATTCCCGTGCTGCTTGAGCGTCTCTCTGGGGTCCTAAGAGAGAAGAAATAGATCGATTTTGGTTAACTAATCAGAGCTTTTACTTAGAATAACTTGGAACCTGAAGTATGAACAATAATACAGCAATGCTTTTGCAGCGCCATGGAAAGACCATCAGTCCAATAAACGCATCATGACTGACCATCTTTTTCAAATCTCACAGAATAATCTGGAAAAACAACATATCACAATATTTTTAATCTTACCATCATATTCAGGAAAGTAATCTACAAGGTGTGAAAACATAATTTTCTCTTCCAAAAGGTCTTTCTTGTTCAGAAAAAGAATAACGGATGAATTCTGGAACCAGGGGTATGTTATTATCGTCCTAAACAACGCTTTGCTTTCCTCCATTCGATTCTGTGAGGGAAAAATAACACATCAGGGCCATTTCAGTGGTTATTTTAGTCCTGCTTTACTACAGCAATCAACACTAACATTTAATTCACCGCTTCTGACAATTTCAGAAAAAAAATAACATTCAACATTCAAACACTGCTAAAGTGAGCACAGCTTGCCATTTAAAGTTAAGAATGAAAACAATAGTTCATTATCTACTGATTATATGATCCAAGTCAGTCAGAGACCGTTTTTATGGGGTCATTTTAATTACAAATAAAAATTTAATCTAGTTTCATTTAATGACTATAAAAATGTCAAGCGGTATAGCCACTAAGTAAAATAATATTAAATGCGTTATCCAAAATGTGTTATTTAAAACACAAAATTATAATATTTCTGGCTTTGTTTCGTCACGTCAAAAAGGTCTCCTGCATGTTTGTTAATCCACAATGATTTCTGAGGATATATATATATATATATATTTTAATTATTACTAATATTTGAATACTGCTTCATTAGTTTTTATCAAAAAAATTATTTGATAAGATTATGCCACACAGTTAAAAGTTTTTCCCGCAAGAAATGTAGTACACTTTTAACAAGACATTTTTCTTTGCTAAAATCGTGATTGTAGGATTGTATACCCCACTAAATAAATAAAATGTGAATTCGTAAAAATATTTTTTTCTGTGCTGAAAGGCATGTGCATCGAGGCATCACGCAAAATAGAAATTCTGCAAACATTTAAAGTGGTTAGTAACAACTTTGGCTCACTCTGCTGGTAGTTCATTTACCTCATTGTCAGACTCAACCAGAACTTGGTCATATTCACTGAGTGCTACTAGGAACATGATGGAGGTGACGTTTTCAAAGCAGTGGATCCACTTCCGCCTTTCTGAGCGCTGCCCCCCTACATCTACCATCCTGGTGGAGGAGGACAAGTCATCAGATTGAAAGGTCATACACTTACAATCTGGCATCTGAGCACTGGGTTGAACTGTATGAACTGAGCATTTTGTATCAATGTGGTACTAGATGAACAAGAAGAGTAAGTATAAAGAGAAGATTTACCTGAATATGACACTCTGTAGGTCAAAGGGGTATTCGATGATCCCTGTTGTGGGCACTCTGACCCTGAGCACATCTTGCTGGGTGGGAACATAGGAAGGGTTGGCAATGCGATCCAGTGAATTTAGATAACTGTGGACAAACAGTGAACATTTCACAGTTCTGAAGCATCTCTGTGATTCGTTGGGTGAAACCAGAGTTACATTTTACCTCAAAATAAGAATTAACAAATGTACTTCTGGATACAGGAAGCATATTTTTTGTAACATTAGTTTTTTTTGCATTGTGATAATATTTTCAAGCTTTTTGATTAGTAATATGCATTGCTAAGAACTTCATTTGGACAACCTTTCCGTACCCACTGTATATTAGTATATATAAGGTTTGTGCCAGATCTGCCCTAATCTAATAGTATTGGTGATTACCAAAATCTTTTTTTTTTAATGTTTTTGTAATCAGTTAATCCACACCATTATGTGTAAGCTCTTTAGTCACAGTAGTGTTTCTAATGCTAAAATATAATTATTGTTTGGATTTAATGTATTCAAAGATAGATCACAAAAGCGTTTCAAAAGCAAGTCTTTGGGAACAACTAGAAACTATTTGGAAATCAATAACAACAGAAACATAAGGAAAAGGGAAGTGGAAATGGAAAAGTACATAAAAACAACGCCAGCAAGAATGTAAGCTGTTATCAAGGCCAAAGAAGGCCATACAAAATAAAAATAAACATGTAAATATACGTTTTTTTGGTTATTATATGTGAAAAAAGACTATTCTTTTGTTTCAGTTTGTTATTTGCCTAATATATGACAATACAACTTTTAGTTTTAAACAGTTTTAGTTTTTGACAGATTCCTAAATTATTTGTTTTCTCTCTTTATTATGACAGGGGGTCTAATAAATTTGTTAAGCACTGTATAGCAGCATAACATTTTATTGAAATTGTTTAAATCATGCAGGAAAAAAAAAAAATATATATATATTTTCACTACAGTAATGAAACTGATATTTTTGGAACTGGAGCAGGTGCTTGATTATCTTAATGATCCTAAAATGGGATTCATTTTCTTCATGGAAAATATAACCTGGTATTAATACTTTATTATTAATTTATCAGAAACTGCAAATGCAGATTCCCAAACTACTATTGGCAGGTATGACTGTCATATTGGTCCAGCTTACTGATTTATTAATGACAACAAATATAAATCCTAAGGCAACTGATTATGAAGATATAAAATAATCTAAACATTTCATATGGAAGCGATTTTGATGAGAACTTGAGAGTGCAGACTTTGGTGTCTTGGCAAATCTGACCGCAGTGTGAGACATTGTTGAGATATTTTCTAAAACTCTAGAAGACACATGTTCGATTATTTGACTTTTTCAAATGAGAAAAAATCAGAGAAGCAGAAGTCTTCAGTAAAAGCCACATTTGTTCTGCATTTAATCTCACTGCTGTTTAAGAGAAGCCACATTAGAGCGATCTCATTGTGTTTCTTCTTTCTTATGGAAGGTGACAGGCTTAAGATGCACTCACTATTTTGTGGAATCTGAGAGCTGGTATTCTCTCCTCCGGTCATAACACTCCTGAATTCCTGGGTCATTCCATAAACTCCTGACGGCATCTACATAGGGGTTGACGAACAAGAAGACCTTCTCTACATCTACTTCTCTGACAATGTTTGCATTGGCCTGTGAGGAGAAAAGTAGTGCAATTAAAACAGTGTTAAAAGCTGACGCTTCAGCCAATGCAGTGTTGCCAAGTCCATGGTTTTCCAATGGAATTAGGCTACTTTTATAAAGCTGTCACAGGTTGTTTTTTTAGTCCGCAGGTTGAAGCGAAATCCCCTGTCCCTGGTAAAGCATTTTTGACCGAGTGGAACACCCTGAAAGGAGATTTTGACTACCAGGAATGCGAATTAAAGTGATTTTGATTTTGTCATTTTTCCCCAGAACTCAATTGGGCTAGTTTTGAGTACCAGTTGGGCGAGTTTTGTTACACAGATCTGGCAACCCTGAGCCAATGGGACACAATCAACAGTAAACGTTGAGTCACGTCCTAGCCCACTTATACATAACCTGGTTACAACTTTATTGACCCATTTTACTTAAAACTCAAATTTGTTGAAGTTCTCCATCTCACTACACCTGACCCAATAAGACGGAACTTGATTAAGGCTGTGTTCCAAAATATTTCAACTACGCACAATGGAAAATAGGTTTGTCTTTGGGGGCATCTACAAATGGAAAAAAAAACTAGATGGCACATTTCTGCAAGGCAGTAAAATGGTATAATTAATTTCATAGCTTGGAGGGGTAATTGTGTTTAAGCCTAGGCAACATGATTAGCCCAAAGTGATTTTATCTCTTTTAGGGTAGCCTATTTGACTCAATGTTTGACCTACAAAGCTGACCTGGCAAAGTTATCTGAGTGACACTTGATCTGACACACTGAGCCATGACTCTCATGCAGACAATGCAATTTGAGTCCAACTTGCAACATTCCCCCGATTCTCCGAACTACAGAAGATGCAAAAAGATGCCACACTCTAACATTCATAGCACCAATAACATTCAATTGCATCTATTTCTTTACTACTAAAGGTTTAGCTTGTGCTTTAAAAGTTCAGAGAAGACCTGTGACCAAGATAAAGAATGCATAACAAATCCATAGAAACATCAGATTAATAAGAGTGATTGGGTAAGACAAATTACTGTACCTTATTATGTTCATATTTGTAGTGGATCTGGAGAGTATCCATTGCCCGTATCATGGCCTGCAACGATGTAAAGATGTTTTGGTAGACCAGCTTGGTAAAGCCTCTCCTGTCCTCTTCTGAGTAGCCTGAGCCATGAATGATTCTCATCTGTTTAATAAAGGTGCTTTTCCCACTCTCTCCAGTTCCTGAAAGCGGAAGCATGTGAATAGTGAAGGGTTAGCAGTGGGAAATCTGATTCAGTTTTAACTAAATGGTTGGTTTGGAACAGTGGTGGACAGTAACGAAGTAGTTTTACTTCATTACTGTACTTAAAAACATTTTTCAAGTATCTGTACTTTACTGGAGTAGTTTTATTTTGAGTAACTTTTACTTCACTACATTCCAAAGCATAAGATCGTACTTTTTACTTCACTACATTTCATAAAACATATCGTTACTCCTTATAATATATCACGTGCTCCGAGACGCAGAAGCGGTGTCTGATTCATGAATGAACTGATTCTTTTCAATGAACCTTTTCAATCGGTTCGCAAATAGCACCAAACGATTCATTCACGAATTGGAATGATCCGATTGCAGCTGTTCCCGAGTCGACAACTCACTGATTCAAATGAACCGTTTAGTGCGAGACTCCAGTGAACTGAATTCACAAGTACACTCTTAAAAATAAAGGTGCTTCAAAAGGTTCTTCAAGCTATGCCATAGATAGAAGAACCATTTTTGGTTCCACAAAGAACCATTCAGTCAAAGGTTCTTTAAAGAACCATCTCTTTTTATGAAAATCTAATTATATTTTCCTTATTATATTCATTATTTCCTTATTGGTTATTTTGGGGAAATCCCAGGTATTTTGAACAGTAGGATTATAAAAATATATATGCTAATATAAAATTAAATGATAAAAGTAGCCTATATAAAACTGCAAAATAAACATTAATCTATCGGTACTTTTTACTTAAGTACATACAAAATTTTGTACTTTCACTCGAATAAAATTGAAAACTGAGTACTATTACTTTTACTGGAGTAATGTTTTATTATACGGATCTGAACTTTTACTCAAGTACTTGATTTGTGTACTTCATCCACCTGTGGTTTGGAAGGTTCTTGAATGGCAGCGATTCAGATTCACTTGAATCATTACTCCAGATGAGTTCCCATGCAGCATTTTGTGTTTAGTGAGGCTGATTACCCCTTGACAAACTGCTATGTTGGTCAGACTAGTTTTTAGGCAGTCTTAACATAGTGGCTATGTTTATGCTACTGGCCCAAGCTTCGACCAGGTAATGACGAGTTTAGACTAGTTTAAAAAAAAAAAACTGCCACGTTTCAACGCTTAGAGTTTAACTGAATTTTCCAACAGAGATGCCTCTATCTTTATTGTTCTGACAGTGAGTCTTAAGACATTGTATAAATGAATGTATAAACAAATCTTATTGGATTCCTAATAAATCAATCTTAAAGAATCCTTAAGAGAATTTTATTTTATATTATAATAATATTAGGCTATATTTCTAATAGGCCTAATGCAGATGGCAACTAATTTCTTCTTTACAAAAGAGAGAATCGTACATTTTTTTGCGAATGGACTCGACCAAATAAACAAAACTGAATTAAAAGAACAATTTGTTGGTGAATCACGTGACCCTGGACCACAAAACAAAATACCATAGTACAATATACCATAGTATATTTGAAGCAGTAGTCAACAATACATTGCATGGGTCAAAATGATCGATTTTACTTTTATGCCAAAAAATCATTAGGATATTAAGTAAAGATCATGTTCCATGAAGATATTTTGTAAATTTCCTACCGTAAATATATCAAAACGTAATTTCTGATTAGTAATATAGATTGCTAAGAACTTAATTTGGACACATTTAAAGGCAATTTTCTGATTTTTTTTGCACCCTCAGATTCCAGATTTTCAAATAGCTGTATCTCAGCCAGATATTGTCCTATCCTAACAAACCACTCATCAACCAGGTCCAGGGTCACATATAATAAAGACATCACATTTTGTACACAAGCTTAAGTATGTTAGGAGTCAATCACATCCCATCGCACCTGCAACAGTTGGCCCACCTGTCGAGCTTACATGAATCTATGTTAAATAAAGCGGGCTGATCTTTTCTTTGCAGAAAAAGAGACGTGCAGTGGTGAGAGACACTGTATCAGTTACCTACGTAAACGATGTATTTTAATGAATGAATGAATGATTTTTATTTTCAGATGCCACATGTGTAAAACTAAAACTATTTGCATTTTTTTACGCCTTGACACATGCACGAACGTTTGGTAGAGTGACACGAAAGCACCTCGTACCCAGCAGAAGCAGTTTGAGCTCGCGCCGAGCGTCTTTCTTGTCGCGGCGGAGCTGCCGCTCGATCTCGTCGTTGATCCGTCGCGCTTCTTTCGCCTCCTCGCTGAGGCAGCACGCCATGATGGTGTCCAGCGTCATGATTCTCCGCGGCAATTTACAGTTTGGAGCTTTTCAGCAATTCCATCCAAAGAACATCAGTCCCGACTCTAATGCAATCGTTTAGATAAAGCCAGAGAAAGAGTTTCCCTGCCGCGCTGAGGAGAGAATCCAAACCATAAATCGTCATTTGTACCCCTAATATTTCTGCAGCGGATGGAAAACGGCAGTCAAATGTTACAGGAAACCGTATTCAAAATGTAACAGTGGCTGAAATCCTGATGCGGTTTATCTGTGTTTTATATCACTCAGAAAAGCAACAGATCCTTTGGATGTAATAACTCCATTACAGGCAGTTTTTATATTTGACGTTCAATATTGAAAGTCAATACAACGCAGTAGTTCCTCTTTAGATCGTACAAAAGTCTCCTGTCCATGAACTTGTGGTTGGGAATATTTGCATGAATGGTGTTGCCCCCGTGTTAAAGTCTCCACTCCGGGCGTGGTATCGCTGCATATGTCCGACCATTCCCTGGAAAACCGTTTCCCAACGTAAGTGAACGCTACAGCAATCTCGAACCGCGGACAGTCAGGAGTCCACGCGTCTGACGAGATTTGATAAGTTAGTGCATTGAGGTCTTCACTCCTGTTGATTTAAATCCCAGTTTGAATAGACTCTCGGTTCTTACATATGCAATAGGGATGTCCGATTCGCGAACGAATCGTTCTTTTGAACCGGCTCTTTTTAACGATTCGGACGAATCGATTAGCACGCGTTTGTGAATCAGTATGTTCGAACTTTGTTAGTTAACTGCAGGACGGGGACAGTTTGTGCTTTAAAAATATGTACATTTTGTATGTAATTATATACAAGTTACCTTGATATTATTTTGCTACAGAAGTAATGAGTAAAATGTGCAGAGGAACTGTACTGGTGAGATTCAAATGAATCGGTGTTTGAAATCGACTCAAAGCAAACGTCCGAACCAACCGACTCCCTAAAATGATTCGGACCTGTCTACTAATATGTGATATTCATTAAAGGCAACAGCATCCTCCACTCCCTGTTGTGTGGACGCGCAGAATTGAGGAGGAGCAGGTCAAAAAGAATTAAATTGTTCATCTCCACTCCGGGCGTGGTATCGCTGCATATGTCCGACCATTCCCTGGAAAACCGTTTCCCAACGTAAGTGAACGCTACAGCAATCTCGAACCGCGGACAGTCAGGAGTCCACGCGTCTGACGAGATTTGATAAGTTAGTGCATTGAGGTCTTCACTCCTGTTGATTTAAATCCCAGTTTGAATAGACTCTCGGTTCTTACATATGCAATAGGGATGTCCGATTCGCGAACGAATCGTTCTTTTGAACCGGCTCTTTTTAACGATTCGGACGAATCGATTAGCACGCGTTTGTGAATCAGTATGTTCGAACTTTGTTAGTTAACTGCAGGACGGGGACAGTTTGTGCTTTAAAAATATGTACATTTTGTATGTAATTATATACAAGTTACCTTGATATTATTTTGCTACAGAAGTAATGAGTAAAATGTGCAGAGGAACTGTACTGGTGAGATTCAAATGAATCGGTGTTTGAAATCGACTCAAAGCAAACGTCCGAACCAACCGACTCGCTAAAATGATTCGGACCTGTCTACTAATATGTGATATTCATTAAAGGCAACAGCATCCTCCACTCCCTGTTGTGTGGACGCGCAGAATTGAGGAGGAGCAGGTCAAAAAGAATTAAATTGTTCAGACTTAAAACATTGGACCAGTCTTGAGCCTAAATGATCCTTATGAAAATTCTCTTGCCGGATTCTAACGTAACACAAGAAATAGTTTTTTTTTCTTTCAGGAGACAATAGTCCAACGCTAAACATTATCTGTAGAAATTAAAACCTTTACATACATGGTTGGAGCTGAACTTTACAGGAAGGTAGGATTTGGCACCCGTTTTAGTGTTGGAAAATTACACAGAACATTTAAGTGCTTTTTCATAACCTAAATTAGATGCGAACATGAAATTAAAGAATTTCTTGATTTTAGCTACTTCATATGGCAGTTCTATAAAATAAACTTATGAGAAATTATTTAAACCTCTTAATGGAGAAAATAATCTGCTCTAATCAAATAATCAGACTCAAGTTTTAGCTAGTTTCAGTGCATTTAATTATCATTATTATTTTTTTATTTATTTTTTTTCCGGGTGTTTTGCCACATTTTTTTTTTTTCTATAGCCAAGTTTAGTTATACTCCAAATGAAAATGAGAAATGGCAACAGCTGAAATAAAATAAGTTTACTTTTTTATAATGCAAGTCAGCTAATATTTATTTCAAGCAATGAAAATGTTTTTTTTTCATATAGCTCATATAACAAATAGCTAATTTATTCCACATTCTTCTGTAATTATTTTTAGGGGAAAAATATGCAGTAGTAGAATTTATAGAAGCAATGCATCAAATACTCAAGAAATAGTATTTATCAAATCATGCTAAAGATGTAAAAGTAACATGACATACATTGTTCTCTAAAATACTATTAAGAAATGCAGATCTACTACTCCGTTAAGGGCACACACCTGCTCTATGCATACATCTCATTTCAACAGAACAAGCCATTTAACTGCACACGTCCCTTTGACTAGAAATTTATTCCAAAAGTACCACAATCAAAACACAGACACTGTTTTAGTAAAAGGTGGCACAGACTTTAATTTTTTAGATTTGCAGCACATTCTACAAAGACACTAGAGGGGACAGAGAGAAAGAAAGATACAAGAACATGGAAGAGACCTGCCACAATTGTTTTTTTTTACAGAGAAGCTTTTATTTCCCCCCAACTTTGAAGAGAAAGGTGTCTAGAAAGATCCATCTAAAATGGTAAAAATGCTTACAAACAGACGTACAAAACAAGCGCTAGCAAGATTTAACGGATCCCAATGTCAATGGAGTATAAACGGTCAATCCATCTTCTGAGGTTTTACGAATCTGAAAATCGGGTTGAGAAAACTAGCACAAAAAATTCCCTCAGGAATGAATCCTTTTTCCCCACCCTGAATACCCCCATTTATCAAATCAAAATAGACGTTCATCCTTTAAATAAAACTGTACTGATATTAAAACTTTAAGGAACTGAACTCAATATTTACACTTTCCCCAAAAAGTCTCATCATCAAGAAGACAAGATAATGGGACAAATTCATTGGCAAAAAACCCCCACAACTTAAGATTACATTCTGCATGTTGCACAGACGAAGCATGCAGCTCTGGTAAGGCCAACAGCGGACATCACAGATGGGCTCCCTCTACTTACGAAACAGTACAATCAATAATGGAAAAATCGCGTGCAGAAAGAAAATGTTAAAGAAATAAGAGGATCCACTTGCTTTTGAGAAAACTTTCCCCTCAAATATGTTGTCTAAAAAATATTGTTAGGAGAACTGGCAGGGAGCACATCTACCCAAGAAGCAGAGGAATGTAGGCTCTGAAAACAAGTTGAAGTGAATGGGTATGGCAGTTTGGCTTGGATCTCCACCCTCTAGAAGAACCGACCAGAGTACTGCTTCACGCTGAAAGAGGAAACGACACGGTTGAGACCACAGACAAAATCTCATCGTGCTGGGACAGTTCAGCCAGCGGCCAAATGATTTCGAATCTGGACATGCCGTTACAATAAACAATACAAAAACTGTATATATAGTATTATAATAAAGTAAATACAGTACTGACAAAGCATGAGTACATCTAGTTTATAATACACTGTGTAGAAACGCAACGCACCTGTATTTAACGTACCGTAAACTCTAGTGTGAAGGCGCACGATTCGCCGTCACTTTGTTTCACACACACGCAGCGAGAGAGGGAGAGAGAGAATACAAATAACTATTGTGATACATATCAGTTACACTGTCCACCTATGAATGTGCAACTATGAATCGTTCTCAAAAAGACCAATCATTTACACCACTTCACAAAGTAAATAGGGTCAATTATGATTTAAATTTAACAACATGACTTCACTGTATACCCAAACAATAAGGTGAGGATATCATAATACCATGGTACAGACAAGAGACAGCTTAGCATTTTGCATTAGAAAGCAGTCACACTAGCATGTTACAGTAGAAAAGCTGGTTTATGATCGGTTTACCCATGCTATCAAATCAGCTTGAATTCAAACAGAGTATAAGCCAGCAGTGACATGGTCAGAAGTGAGTTCAGATGTTAGTCAGAGTAGGCCTCTTCAGTTAGGATGGGTGAAATGTGTTTGAGGGTGGGGGCAGATGATGCTGGGCCTGTGCTGTAGGGCAGACCGTGATTTGTTGTCACTTCATCTAACTAACAACAACAAAATCACAAGTCTTCCACACAGAAGCAAGCCAGCGTTCACTCCATTCTTCTGGGTCCCACTCATTTGCCCCTTGGTAAATTATATTTGGATTTGATCCCAAATGGAACTAATATAACAAACCCTTCTGTACACATTTCACAAAAAGAAAAAAATAGGAAACTCCACCTGAAGTTGGAAGCTGTTAGGTCAGGCAAAAAGAAGTGCATGAAACGGCAGTCAAATGTATATGAAGCATAAAGAAAGTGTGAAGAACTACTGAAAATACATTTTAGTTCCAAATAGTAAGCAAAGAAAGACAGGCAGTTGGAATTAGCAGTTTAGCACCTGTATTTTCACCATAACAAAATACAAGACTTAATATACTCAGGAAGCTGTGATTTTTTTGGTTAAGTGTAACCTTGTGTTCAAACCAGGTATGACAACAAAGTAGGTAAATATCTTCTTCTTTTTTTTCGGTCCTAACTAGCATTGGGAATAGAGATTCTTATTCAGAATTGGTTCTATAAGGATTGTTAAATGAAACTATTAAGGAACTGTAATTGTTAAGTGAATTCAGAGCCCACACTGAATCTCACTGGTCCAAAATTGGAAAGCTGTCGCACCTGAGTAAAACACATGAAGGTTAGGTGTCAGGATGGGGTTGTGGTAAAGTGCTGGAATAGGCTCACCTGTTCTGTAGTAGATACTGGGCGTTCTGAATCTGGTCCTGTGTGCCTGTGATGGTAATGATCCTGTCCTCTGAGCCCTCCAGAGGCTCGTCGATTTTAATAGATGCTCCCGACTCATGACGGATCTGCTTGATCCTCTGGCCACCTTTGCCAATGATAGAGCCGGCCAGCTAAAACAAGACATGAAGTAAATGTCTCCCATTCCACTAAAACTAAACTAAAAACAGTGATTGAAATACTAACTCAAACAACAAAAATACATAGTTATGTCAAAATCAGGTAACCAAACAGATTTCCAAATTCAGATTAATTCTGTTTCAGAAGCTCTCAATTTGATTTTGATTTGATTCAGACTGATTTGAGTATATTTCAGTTATAATGTCCACTTTGCTTACATAAAAAATAAATCTTTCGGCTAAAGCCCAAAGTAGCCAAAGTATGGTTTTAATGTGTATGCTACAAACAAACAAAATGAACAAGAGGACCAAACTATGTGTTCTGCTGAACCAACTCAGTCAATTGCAGTAACACACTGTATAGCACAGTGGTGCTTAGCAGCTAGTGCTGTGTTCAAAATATCGATACGACGATGTATCGTCACAGAGATTTGACGATACGAGTATCGATACAGCTGGCCCTGTATCGATATCGTGGCACGTGTGCAGCAGTGGACCGCGCTTAATTTGTTTAAAATTTTACAACGTTTAAAATGGAGTAGAAAAGTGCGAGGTTTCTAAAAAAAGAATGAATAGAGCATATATAGGCTACAACAAGGTTTAATCTGGCTGCAGAGGAACACAACTGGGTTGCCTGATACAAAGAGACGTAATCCCCAAAACAAAGCTTCCCACTTGCGCAATTCGGAAATATCTGCTAAGTGTGTTACTTATCTTTGTCAACCTGGCAACCCTGTGCACGTGCTCTCTCTCCACTGTGGATAAACGCGCTTGCTTTCTGAAAACAGCGGTTAGCTTGCAGTTTAGCGATGTGCACTTCAATACTCTATTCTCAGAAAAGTGTAATTCATCTACTGTTCATTTACGACACACACACAGAGAGAGAGAGGCTGTGTATGTATGTATGAATTAGCACCTTAAGCGAACTTGTGGACGCGTCGAGTATAAATCAGCCTTGAACGTGTGTGCGTTAGATACAGTGAAGACAGCGCGTTAGTTTAGAACTCTTCTAATTTTTATTTTTATTTGTAGAGAGTGTGTTAATTTGTGCAATGATAACCTACCAGCAATGTAAATTATTTTTTAAATATATTAGAATGAGTACATTACAATATAAATTTATTAGAACAGGTACATTATTATTTATGGGCTTAAAAAAGATGCAAGCAATCAGAATATTGTACCTGGTGGGGAGTGCACAATGTAAACATGAAACATATGCAATTACCTATATTGTACTGTGGTACAGTTATGGAGGCCCTTCATAATGCACGGTCAGCTGCCTGCTCTGCCAATAGTTACAGCATTGCAATCAAGCTGAGATCAAATAAAATATAAATATTAATTGAAAAAAAAAGTACACTTACATTTAAATGAAAATTAGAAAAAAAGTTTAAATACAAAAATGACAAACTGTAAATTAAAGCAAATACAAATAAAAAAAAAATTGAAATTAAAATGAAAACTGAAAACATAAAAATAATACCTAATTACATTGGAAAAAAATATGGTAATAGAATATAAAGTAACACTGCTGCTTAGGTGTGGGCAAACTGAGTTTGAATCAGGTCATTTCCCAATCCCACTGTTTCAAGTCACTCATTATCTGCACCACCAAATAAAATTCAGAAGTGAATATTAAAATAATTTAAAAACATAATTAAAACACAAACTACAAAAACCTTGTGATTTTCTATTTTTGCAAATGTTGTGTCATTTTGCACTCACATCTTTAGGGATAGTCACTTGTGTTGTAATAACAGGCCCACCAATGTCACTGTAAGAACCTCGACCACCTGATGAAACAAACATCTTACTGGGAGTCAGCCAATGCCTATATGTAGGCCTCTCATTCACACTCTTATTCAAGCAGTATTAATATATACAATCCATAATCCATTTTCACAATATCTGACATACTCACCAGATTGGAAGGGCTCCCAAGAAGAATTATTGTCTTCAGATGAAACAAGAAAAGAAAAAGAAGATGGAAAAAGTGATCAAGATATCAGAGCTATGACAGTAAAGGATAAAGAGAGAGAGAAAAGCAGGAAACGCTACACTATTGAGGAGTGCAGTGCTCCGTTTGGCTGGAGGTAACCTTGAGCTAGTGTGTATGTGTGCAGCTGAAGAACACTCACCATATCCACCTCCACTCTGTGGTAGAGAGAAAAAAAACATGGAGTCAATTCAGAGAGCATAAGCGTAAACTCAAAGCACATTCTACATGGGTCGCTGATTCTTTAAGCTTTCAATCTGACACGTCTATTTAAAATGAAAGCAATAAACCACTCGAGGTTATGCAATACAGTGATTTTTACCACGGTTAAAGGGGTTTTAGGTCACTGCTTTGCCACACACCTAACATTCCTTAACCACTGTAAAACCATTGTAATGCCTGGGTTCTAAGCATACTGATTATTAAAAACTGTGGAATGACAAAAAACATTTTTATTTGCATTGACATTTTTGTCAATTAGACATTTATCTCATTTTTTATTATTGTAATCTCATTCATAAAAATTCACAATATTTAAATTTCCATTGGAATTGGAAGGAACAAACATTATGGTATCAGGAATCAGAAGACGAAAATGTATTAATTTGTCATGAATTTGCAAGAATGCCAAAACAGCCTTTTTATTTCTATTTTAATTTTTTATATTTTTAAATGCAAAATATAAAATATTTGAAAGAAATAAACTAACATTTATTCTATAAAAATGAATTGCATCATTGTTATTAATTTTTTTTTTTTTTTGTAAGAAACGTGGCCTGGATATGTTATTATGAGACTGAGCTCAGCTGTTTTACAGCGGCTTTTATTCAGATTTTAGCGTTGAATTCGACATGCATGTGCTGATACTCGATGTCTATGTGGATACTGTGAGGCTTGGCATCTTCCAGAACTCTCAACTCACTCAGAGCAGCAAAGCCCAAAGTTCATTGGCGAGTGTGATGGCTTTCACCTACGTATTTAACTGCTCCTTGGTAACCAAGGCAACAAGTGATTCAAAAACCTGTTGCCAAGCAACAGCAGGCCAAACCAGTGCACTAGGCATAAGAGCTCCACATATGCATCTATTACACTGTCACTTCAGAGAGAAAGAACAAGCCGTTCCACTTTTTTTCTGAAAGTGCCCATTAATGGAAGAAAAAAAAATCTCTATCCTTCACAATGATAGATGACCATCAAATGATGAATCTCAATATATGCTGCAGAACTACAAATTCATATTCAGATGTTGATTTATGCTCACCATGCTCTCGTAGCGGTCTCCAGGTCGCCCCCTTCGGTCACTGCTTACAGGAAGAGAGACATGCTTAATTTTATGTGCTCATAATGGGCACGCTTCTGAAAGCTCTGAAAAAACCCAACATCCTGAGTGGCCTACCAACAGACAAACTAGAACACAGACATTAGATAAAATGGATAAATATTTACATTTAAAAGGCCATCATTTGATTGCAAATTTTAACTGAACTGATTACAAAATATATTTCATATGCCGATTATTTCATTAATGGAAAACAGGATTTGGTAAAAAATAAAACTTAATTTTAGAAGAAGAAAAAAATCATAGGGCCTTAAAAATGCTATTTTTGTTCAACTTTTAATAAATTGCAGTTTAATATTGTAAGTTTCATGATTTCAAACAATTAAGACATGCTTTTTGATGAATACAATTTAATTTAACCATTAAAGCAGAGTCTAGAAACATTTATAAAACAGATAGTTCCGGTCCTTGATTCTGATTACTGATTCTGATTCTGATTAGTCTTGATTACTCTACAAACATACACCTTTGTTTACTTTGTGTGTTGCTCGGCAACCACTTTGTTGGAACCACAACTGTTTCTGAGGAACTACATTGTTTGGTGGAAGAATACTGTTTTTATTAATATCATTTTATTTGTTTGTTTTAATTTTTGAAAACTTACTACGTATATGGAATAACCGTTTTATAAAAGCAATAAGCCCCGTGAAGCCATGGTTTACAGTGAATTTATAACAGCTAAGGGGCGTTGTTAGGCACGATGCGAAGCAGAGGCTTATTGCTTTATTAAATTGAAAAAAAAACAGAAAAAAAATCTAACGGAATTTGGAAAAAAATAAAACTGATTTCATAGGGCCCTACTAGTCATTCATATTCACAGTGAAAAAGACTTTAAATTGAAAATGTATTTTTACAGAAAGATTTATCAACATGATGTATGTCAATTTTGTTTTCTATTTGACCAATAAATGTAACAGCTTTTAGGACACACATAAACCCATCTTGAGTCCTGCTAGTAGTAAAATTAATTTGCTTTCTCCTTTTATCTTGGTTTGGAAAGGTGTAGTGTGCCAATAAATATTTCAGGTTAACTGGTATTCATTTCACACTCTTTGTGAAGTTTTGCATTTTGTGATTTGCTGCTCATTTTTGTTTTGCTCCTAGTGCGACTAGGGCGTAGGTCAGTTAAATCTACAGCTTTTCCAATTACTTACTTTGGTCTGTCATCTATATTGCTGTGATAGCTCTGGTGGGAAAATCGATCACCTCTGGAAACAAAATGTAATGTAATCAGTTATTCCTTTCCCACGAACACAAATGTAGTTCTATGCTGGTATAATGCATAATATACAAGATATGACAGATTGGCCAGTGAACTCCTAAGAACTGCATTGATTCCCTCATTCAACAATCCCTCACAATTAAAACACAAAACAGCTGTGGAAAAGATAATAAAAGGCACCTGATTGCAACAATTATAAAAAAAAAACACATTTACATGTAATTTTATTTTATTACAGTTATAATTTATTGATGCCCTTATTGAAAAACTGTAGGTTACTGCAGGTTGAGGAAATCACTGCTACATTCTCTTACCCTCCTCTAGGTGGTGGTGGTGGAGGCAGAGGCAGATTTCGGGCCCTACTGCTCCCACGTCCTCCTCTGCCTGGTAGGGGTGGCGGTGGTCCACGACGAGGGCTCATATCATCATAATCCCGTCTGGATGGAGGCATGGAACGACCTCCACGGCCTGGAGGCATGCGATCGAATCCTCCTCTGCTTCGCATTGGGAACCCACCCATAGGCCGTCGCCCTCTATCTTCATACATCATGGTGAAGCCGCCATAATCATAGGTCTCATCATAAAAGTTTGGGTCATAGGGCTGGGCTCGACCTTTAATGGGAGCCTACAGATAATGCAGGACAAATATAAGCTTTATTTACCAACCAAGAAGAAACTTTTGGATTTTGCTACAATGTCTAATGAGAAGAAACTGTCAGTATGTAATCATCTCACCTCTGAAATCAGCTCTAGAATGACCTTGATGCACTCAACCACACGCTCAGGTTTACCCCCGACTAGCACTACACGGTCAGTGGAGTGGGGGCAACATTCCTGGAAGAGCTTGATTGTAGTCTGGGTATTCTTAAAAATGAATGAACCAATTTTTCATTGTCAGGGATATACATGTGTTTTTTTTTTTGTGAAGCCGATTAAAATTTTAAGCCACCTGGTTACTAACTCTATTTTACAATATGTGGTATTTTTAGTACTGTGCTTACCTCCCTCAGTTCCTTGATCTTGGCACCTTTGACTCCGATAATGCCTCCGGCCAAACTCTGATGAATCAGCAGGCGCAGCTCACAGTCAAAATCAGTCCCACTGTAGTGCTGATACTGCCAAACATACAGAGTAAAGGAACATTTAAGGACACATGCTAACCAATAGACTTTTTGTCACATCCACATCTTCATGCATACATATGCTGCCGATCAAAAGGTTTTTACATTTTTAATTTAAGCATTCTACATTTTCAAAATGTTTTAAAAGAAGTATTTTATGCTCACCAAGATTGCATTTATTTTATTAAAAATACAATAAAACAGGATTACAGAGTTTTATTTATTCCTGTGATGGCAAAGCTGAATTTTCAGCAGCCACTACTACAACAGAAATCCTTCAGAAGTCACTCTATTATGCTGACTTGGTGCTCAAAGAACATTTCTTATTATCAACATTGAAAACAGTTGTGCTGCCGATTACTTTTAGAAAACTATGATACTTTTTTTTCAGGATTCTAAAAAATATTAACAGAGCAGCTTTTATCTGAAATTGAAATTTTGTATCAATGTCCTTGTCACTTCTGATCAATTTAATGTACTTTTGCTATATAATTAAATATAAAATTATTACAAACACTTAATTACTAAAAAAGCTTTTTTTTTGTAATCAATCAAAAACGACTACAGTATAGCTTTACATTATTTTGAATAGAACAGTGTACAAAGTCTTATAGAAAATTAAAGTTGTTATAGACTGAAAATCTCCAAATCATATGCATTTGAAACAAATATGTACACAAAACACTAATGTTGATTTAATGATGTCTTTAAAGGGGTCATCGGATGCCCATTTTCCACAAGTTGATATGATTCTTTAGGGTCTTAATGAAAAGTCTGTAACATAGTTTGGTTAAAATTTCTCAATGGTAGTGTAAAAAACACCTTTTTTACCCTGTCAAAAACAGCTCTTTTCAGAGCGAGCTGTTTTGTAGCATTTTCCTTTAAATGTTAATGAGCTCTGCTAACCCCGCCCCTCTCTTCGAGCCACTCTCTGAGGGACTGTTTACTTTAGCCACATTCATCATGAAACTTGCTAATTAGCACATTATTAGGAAAGGCGATTTGCAAAGATTCATTAAAAAAAACCTTATACTCACTTCTTCTGTAGGTGAAGCTGGATCACAAATAATTTGAGCGAACATAGATGCATTTAGGCAGATCGGGGACGCATTCTCTTCAAAAAAAAAAAACGTAATCCACTGCGTCTTCAGTGGCTCAAATGTTGGGTGTAAATGACGACTGCTATGTTCATTATTACATCCAACAACAGAACACCTCAATCGCTTAGGAGTCATTCTTGTCTACGTCTGCTCCGGCGGTGAAACAATGGCAGACTGATGACAGCTCCCTCAGCGCGGGTCTAAGGTAAGACGCCAGTCCAGTCTGTGCTGAAATGCTACTGTCAATCAAACTATCATGGGAGGGGCCTGTTTTTGTGACGTCACACAGACAGGCATCTGAGATCGGCTCGATTTGAGAAAGGGGTAAAGATTTTAGTAGATTAAAAAAAAAAAAACACTGGGTGGATTTTTATCATTATAGGGTGGTTGTGTACACACACTGCCAACACACATTTCAGTTCAAACAACTTGTAAAAGTGCATGTAGCATCCGATGACCCCTTTGAAGGCTTTCAATACTGGGTTTTATATGCTCACCTCCTCCAGGGTAGGGATGATCTTCAGCAGAATCTCACCAATAGTCTCTATATCTGCACTCACACTCAGGATACTGTAGCAGCACATCAAGCCAAATGAAAGACAAAAGCAAAACAAACAGGTACAAAACTTTAGATCCTGAGCCCTGCTGCATACCACAAAGCAATGAAGAAGGGGGACATAAGACTTTGAATCAAAAGAAAGTAAATTAAAAAGAGGACTGCTGAACACATGTTTTAAGTCTTCCAACACTGGACTGAGATACGGGCAATTGACATGCACTCAGTTCTCGCACATTCAATTAATACAGGCCTTGAAGAGATGGGTGACAGCGGGAGGGCTGAGACTGAAAAGGCACTGTATGGCTACACGAGCCAAGAGAGAATGAGAGAGATCAAGACAGGCCTGCTTACCACTATCCCACCACCAGAACATTTGGGGGAGAAAGAAAAAAAAAAAATCAAAAGTATCTTGCAAATCACTCTATGGTGCCATCAGCACGTACATTCTCTCAACGACGAGAGAAACCAAACCAAAAACTAACAGAAAAAGCAAAAGAACGAGGCGAAGGGGAGGGGAAGGGAAGAATGATAGATTTATTTGCAGATAAAGAGCCTGAGCGTATCTGGGCTAAGAGGGAAAGAAAAAAAAAACAAAGGGAAGGAAATGCAGCACCAGAGAAAAATCAAAGACAACAGTGATGAGTGACAGAAAGGGCTGCGGTACGGCGCAAACTCAGAATCATGGACAGTGATGTTGGGAACAGTGAGGGAGGGGGGCTCAGGGGTTGGGGGTCAACAAGGACAGAGCGAAAAGAGATGGCCTTCTCCACAATTCACCGTCAGTTTCAACAAATGAAAATAATCATCCAAACTAGGACTGGGCAGTATGATGATATATGATGAGATATTTAGCTGTTTTACGTCATATATATTTGATTGTGTTAATGTGAAATAGACTGTTTTAAGCTACTGCAAGGAGTAATGCAAAAATACTAGTGATGCACCAAAATATTTGGTCAAATTAAAGTAAACCTGAAATTAAAGTTTTGATTTAGACAATAACTGAAAATAAAGTTCCTGTAATTAAATTTGGAAAATTGAACTCTTTATAATAAATAATAACCAGTAGGGCTGCACGATTAATCGAATGCGATTGTCATGCATATCTCGTCAGTAAAGCCGGTTCTGTGATTAGTAGTAAATCTCCAGCACGTGCTTTCAGATGGAGCAGCATTTACTACACAGAGCCGTAGTTCACTGACAAGCTACGCAAACAGCTTTCATAATCGGGAAATTCGCGATTTCTAAGATTTCATAATCGCACTATTATATCGTCAGCAATTGTTTTTTTTGTTTTTTTTGCGTAGCTTGTCAGAAAACTATTCGAGTTGAAATTTTTGAACTTGCGCAAAAGACGTGATTGAGGCGAATATCTCGCGTTCGCGGCAAACGCGTCGCGCATTTCGCGTCATTTGCGTCGCGAATTCGCCTCTATTCGCGTCTTTGCATTGACTTTGTATGTAATCTACTCGCGCGAATAATCAAATCCGCGTCTGGTGTGAACACACTGTAAGGCACGCAACATATTTCATAGTATTCTAAGCAGTGATAAAGGCTATGTCGATTAGCATTGCATTATTATATACTTTATTATAATAAAAATTATAATAAGACGAACTCAGATAAACCATATATTGTAGTAGTCGTGTGTTTATTAGTCACGTTGAATTAATTAAATCAGTTAAATCTTCTGTTTATTCAGCAACCGCTATAGGGATTGCTTCTGCGGGGCGTATTTGGAGTTTCCGCGCGAGAGCGCCCTCTGGCCTTCGGATGGAGATTTACTGCTGATCACAGAACCGTGCTTCACTGAAAGATACGCATGAAATCACAGCCTATGCCTAATCGTGGATTTATCGCCTTTGCGATTTAATTTAGATTAATCGTGCAGCCCTAATAACCAGACGTAGTTCTTCGTAAACAAAATTTTACATGGTCATGGTAAAGTGCATCCACACTGGCCAACTGTTGTAGCTTTAGCACATTGCATTTATTCATGTAGTATATTTTAGGTTGCTTAAAATTTAGGTGCATCACTACAAAATACAGAGAGACGAATGCAACATTTAGTTGTTTGTGGTTACTGAGGAATGATGCAACTTCTCACATTAATATTGAATTCAGTTGATATGTGGTCACGGGTGTTCGTATAAATGCATATATTTGTATTTATAATATTGGTTTTACATGTGTTACAGCTGTTATTGCTTTCAGACTTATTCATATGTTATGAATAATCTGATATTTTGGTTTCATAAAAAGTAATTTTAATTTGTAACTGCAGCATGGTTATATACAGTGGGTACGGAAAGTATTCAGACCCCCTTAAATTTTTCACTCTTTGTTATATTGCAGCCATTTGCTAAAATCATTACTCATTAATCTACTGTCCAATTTTCTTTTTTCTTTTTTGAAGAGACTATGCAATGAATGCTCAAGAAACAGGGCTGGACAGATCTGAAGACAGTTTTTAATGTAGAACCACTGGGCAACAGTGCTTCACACAGGACTATGGGTCAGCTCAAGAGTCAAGACATATGTAATTGGGTTTTCAAAGTGGGGGAGAGTGAAAGAGAATGCCTTCAAGAACAAAGTCGAGAAGTGCTTCCCCTTTAATACACAATGTCAAAGACTCACAAAATAGCCTCATTTCAGAGAGCTTGTCTGTCCAAATGAGCCAACCTATAGCTACAAAACGGAAGATCTGCCCTCAAGATCAAATGCAGAAAAATCTTCGCAGGATTTTAATAGGATTGTAATGGACAGATTGGTGTCATGAGTTTTGATTTGTGTGATTTCAAATCCGACTGATTCGTGTTTTTGCTGACAAAGCTGAAATGCTCACGAAAACAACTGTTGGATTTGAAAACGCTGTCAGAAGTCTCGTTAAAACTTGACCATTAGAGAACTTTGCTTAAAGGATCATAATAAGCATGGAGCATGGTCTTAATACTCACATCTGTGCGTAAGGCTTTAATGTTCTTGCCTCCCTTTCCAATCACAGCCCCTGCATTCTGAAAACATAAAATGACACTTCTAAAAATGTAATCTATATCAAAGAAATGGAGATGAAAAGTGCATTTGTATGGCTTCACTCACTTTGCTTTGGAGCAGCACCCTGAGCTCTACCATTTCATCTGTGTTGCGGGAGCGTTTGAATGCCTGTTCCTCATCCATATCCTCAGCAGGGCGCTTGCCTGAGGGAACACAAATCTGGCACATGAGCCTCAACAACAATTAAGACATTCCTGTTTATCAAACTGCTCGTTCTGAGAGAATGCCATTACGGAATCCAAAACCTGAGAAGAGATGATGCCAACCCCTCAGAGGACCTCAGATGATGCCAACCCTGAAACAACTTACAGAACTACCACATTTTGCTATAAGTTTGATTGCATCATATAATAATTGCTGTTAATAGTGTTCATCGTCTGTTTGATTACGTCTTTAATTGATTTTTCCGTACATTTCTGCCATATGTACATTGACTGACAGTCACCACTGATAAGCTACCACTAAATATTGTAGAAACTTAATTTGCTGTAAAGTTGCTTTGCAATGATTTGTATCGTGAAAAGCGCTGTACAAATAAACTTGAATTGAATTGAACTGAACATAACCAAGCACTAGTGACTGAAGTTCTCATTCAATTTGAGGACTTACAAAAAGCAGTTTAAAAAGTAACCATCTTTCTACCATATTATGTTAAAATCCAAATTTATACATATATGGTAGTGTATAAGGCAACCACTTGGGAAAATGCTTCTATTTTGGATTTTTTCCTAATTTAACACAATCATTCATATAAACATACATTACTGGGGGGAATATATGTCGAGCTGAAAGCTTAAGCTATTAGGCCATGTAGCGTCTGGACCACTCAAACACACAATATATATTTTGTTTTTATATTTATCAGAATGCATCAGAACATGTCTGTTGCCTTTTAGTCTTTATTTATAACTCTTTAACAAGGACGTAAAAAAAAAAATCCCCATGTAAAAATTAGGGATGTAACGATTCACTCAACTCATGATTCGATTCGAGTCACGGTTTTGATTTCACGGTTCGATTCGAGTAACGGTTATAATTTTTTTTACAAAATGAGATTTAAGACAAATTATAAATTAAATTTGTCCTTTTATTATTGCTTTTCTTTCCTTTTAAAATTAGAGGCAACAACTAGGGCTGCACGATAAATATCGCACAATATTTAATGCGCATCTCGTCAGTAAAGCCGGTTCTGTAATCAGCGGTAAATCTCTACACGTGCATGCTTTCACGTGGAGCAGCATTTACTACACAGAGCCGTTGTTCACAGACAAGCTGCGCA
>NW_015662598.1:200452-217902 GCF_001515625.1 Sinocyclocheilus rhinocerous
ACAGCGGAGCTGAATGAGATGCAGATTCACTCTCTGCCAGCAGGTGGCGCTTAAAGCGTTTCCGCTGTAAACAAAGAAGCGCTGTATGCATTATACAGAGGCAAGATGAAAAGAAAAAATACCATCTAAACTTTTCTAAAGACAGTAAGTTCCCCTCAGACATGCATTCATATAAACTCCTACACCTAAATGAATCGAGATTTGTTTAGCATCTCAACCGATTTGAATCGTCACATATTTGAATCGATTTTCAACCGGTTCGCGGTTAATCGTTACATCCCTAGTAAAAAATTAATGGGAACTACTTTCAAAACCAAGGTCACAGAAAAAGTGGACAGACACAGTTGAACTCTATTGGTTACCGTTAGTGTCAATGTTACTGAAAGTGGTCTCTTCTTCCTGCTGCTCAATTTCTGTCTCCATTGTCTTCAGCCAGCGGTGAAACTGGAATAGGCTGTCCTCGACGGGTAACTCTAAGAGACATATCATTTTAAGTGTTAAAACAATGCAGAAACTACACCATTTGTAATGTCAACATGAAATCAAAATTATACTTAATGAATACACTTTCCTGGTCTTAACGTAGAAAGTTTGTTATTCCAAAGAAATAATTTCATAAATGTTCATCAAAATGTAATAGCTTGTTCTATATCAGAATCGACTTTTAGCAGATGTAAACAAGGCCTCATTTCTCAACACCTCCAAACACCTGTCAGTGATTCTCACTTGGTTTTGATTCAGGTGGTGACCCAACACAGTATAAGAATTGTACAAAACGTAAACACAAATCCTTAAAATCAAGGGCTGACACATATTGCATTTACGAAGAACTACAACAATAAGCAAAATTATTAACATCATGTAGATGCAGAAAAGAGACCAAGGCAAACTTTATATTATTATTAGCCATATTACCAAGTGAGATGAATGTGCTAGAATACTGGAGAGTTTGACTGGACCAATGGCCTTTGACATCATGACACCACAAAATAAAGGAAGTGTTTCCTTATCTACTGTAAGACGGTAAGTCTGTTTATTCCTCCAACCAAACTACACATGATTAGATCAATCTATAATTTGTTTATGGCATCATTATTTACCAGAACAGACCAGCAACCAGCTGAAAACCAATGATACAGTGACAACTTTTCACAATCCAATCATTTCCAGATGAATAAATTCAGGTTCCATCTTACTTTTTTTTTTTTCTTGTTCACTCTGAAACGTCATATTAAACAGTCAAACAAGTCTGTGTCTGTACCATGTTACAGTGATATTATTAGAGGACAATAATATGATACTAAATATGACCATTTTCATGCACTACGGTATTTCCGTAGTACTTAAAAGAAAATGCTAATTTACGATGATGATATTTCTTGTTTGATAAGTTAAGCGTGCGGTTACTTTAAAAGCAAATTCAAAATACGAACAAAAACAGGATGTACAATAAAAGAACGCAATATATTAAAAAAAACATTCTAAATCAATATATTTCAACAATTACAAAACCATTCAAATGCAAAGTGCATTTATTTTACCCGCAAAAACACAGTTGTCAGTATTTTAATTATTAAATGAGACCTAACGATATCGAACTATTCACACTGGTTATATATTAGAAGCACTTAGTTTAGGGCTGTGTCAAGGCCCAGTGTTTCAAAATGGTGCGCAAGTAGCATTTAGCCTGCTAGCCTTACAGTTACAGTTGCCATAACAATGATGATATTTCTTGTTTGATAAGTTAAGCGTGCGGTTACAAGCCTTCATTAACTAACAACGCAGCTGAATTTACTGAACTTCACGAAGGAAATACATAACAATATTGCGTACTATAACAAGAACACGTCCAAAAGATTTATATAAACGAAATCTTTCTGCACCTGCGATGTATGGGCACAAAATGGCTTGTTTTCCAGATTCACTCTTATTGCGAGCAAAATGACAACACAGGCTTTGGTTAGTCCATTTAGTATACTTATTTATAAACAGTTTGCGTCGGCGTGCAAGATTCTGCTTTGGTTAGATAATAGGGAAATGATTATCTGATGACTGTTGCTTATGATCAGCAGGAAACTCCATTTTGAGAATTGCTTACCTTAGCAAGCTAACTGGCTAATTTACAGCACGGCGACGCATATAACACTTAACAGTCTAATTAACGTTCGACGCTTCTGTTATTTATTACTCCCGGAAATAACTGTACAGTTCTAAAAGGAGGTGCCTGTGTAGAATACGACTCAAAATATTGAACAAACCTGCAGGCAGCCCTTCCGTCACACCAATATTCGCCCGAAATATCTGCGCCTTCTTCTACTTTGATTTCAATGTAGGTTTACGTCCAATGTTTAGCTTCGTGATTGGCTGTACCGGAATTCAAACGAGCGGCTGTATTGGTTGAAATGACTGTCAATATAAAACCTAAGAATCTAATTGGGTAAGAGGGCTGTCAGCTAAGTATTGTTGCCCCGCCCCTTAGCATTCGCTTACATTATAGGCTATCGTCATAGCAACTGAGAAGCGCTCGACTTATCTTGCGTTTAACAGCTTGGCTTCATATACCATAAATAAAAAGAGACTTTGTTTAATCACCGTTTGTAGTGACAGATTTACAGTCGATAATGGTGCAGCCTCTCATGTCTTTCAGCACTGGTTTGGTTCACAGAGTATTGTTAAAAAAATACAAACCCCAGTCAAACTGATCGGACTAATCCTGTCTAATACAGTTCTCCCTTGTTTTAAGATCAAAATGCTTGTTTATTAATGGGAATATAGCCTATTATAATTATTTGGGTAAAACGACAATCCCGCTCCCGCTGACCGTGATAAAATATGTTGCCTTTGTCGCCCCCTCCTGGTAAAAATATAACAGTTCGTCACATTTCACTTAATCTTTTGGCTTGCGCTGTAGTGATTTCCTAAACCAAGGCCCTTCAGTGTACTCTTGCTAAAAACAAAATCAACATGTTTATATAACGCGTGGAATCTAGCGCAGCTGGGCTCTAACTTCTCTCTCTCACGGACGTAGAAATGCAAGCATTGCTGTCAAATGTGAGATTCAAAGGCGCATTTTCCGAATCCATCACCGCGCCTCGCCGTTCCCTTCAAACAGACTAATTCGGTAAACACGCTAAAGTGATAGATTATTACTAATATCATGTCGTCTCCTTTTACATAGGCTACACGGCGATTGGAATGCGAGACTGGCATAACCAGTAAAAAAACATCCAGGCATTTTTGTTTAGCAATTATTTTTCTAGATGCAGCCCATCTTGTGCGTCAAACAGCACGTCACACTCCGCTAATGGCTATTCATGAAGTTGTGGCATTGTTGAAAAGAGCACGATGGAAAAGCAACACAGCGAGCTCAGACTGAATGGTTAAACAGATGAAAAAAACAAATGAAAATGATCAAGTCATTTCCCAAATGATTCGACATCCCTGTCAACATAAATCTCCCAAAGATCGCCCCATTGGCAGCACAGGTGATCAATTATTGCCGATATGGCATCGCCGAGAGCGTCTTTAACGTCCCCCTCCACATGTAATTACAGCAGCGATGTCTGAGGGAGATGCGCTGGGTAATCAATAGGCGCTTGCAGCAGGTACGCGCTGCTGCCTCTTCACTCGCGCGCAGACGCACGCGCGCACACCGTCTCGCTTGTTTTCTTGCCCAGCGCTGGATGTGAGGCGTCAGCGTCACCGCCGCAGCCAGTAGACACACGCAGCCCGCGGCCACGCGTTTCTCCACCGCGTCTGGAAGAAGCGAAGCCCGGATAGCGCAACATATTGGCACGCCAACATTTCCCCGCTGCGTTATCACCTTTCTACGGAGACCAGATAAGGCCACTCCATGACAGTCTCGCGTCGCGCACAACGTCTTTGCGCATCCCACAGCAGCGGCGTCTCATCTCGGAATTGCTGAAAATACTACAAGACATTACACAACGCTGAACGCGCCGCGCTAGACCTGCCATGACCGCAGGGGTTCGTGGAATGGCTCGATTGGGTCTGTGTGGGCTTTTATTCGGGCTGCTGAGGCTCAGCTCGGCTTGTCCTGGGTCGTGCTTTTGCAATGCCTCGAGGATCTCGTGTATCGATCAAGAACCAGGGATCGAGGATTTCCCTGTCTTGGTGCCGGAGTCTGACATGGAAAACATCACGGATATGTAAGTGGAGTGTCTTAGCGGAGAAATGGACCGGGAGACCTGCTCCAGCATCACGGATGCGTGAAAAAAAAGCATGCGCGCGCGTGTGTGTTTGCGAGTGTGTGGGTAGATTCCTCAATTCGTCGAGGGCCAAAATAAGTTTAGTGCCCCGCTATTCCATGACATGCCCGTTTCCGTTATGAGCATCTGTGGAGTTCGCTTCGATCATTCTTGCGTATGAGCTCTTGGCATCAAACAAGACCATAGCATGACATGCAACAGACATCATGTGTCGTGTGTGTGTGAAGAGAGGATGAGTACAGGGTGGGGGTCACGGTAAATAAGCAATAAGTTAGGAAGATAGCATATCTAAAGGGTTTTCTTTTGATAAAGATGGTAACTCAGATAAATTTTTGTGCGGCTGCTGACTCACCTTCGCTGACTTTCTGTACCAGAACAGGAAAAAAAAAGAGAGACAGCGCTATCGCCTTACACTAGATTGTATAAATTGACCACATAACGCAATTAGATGAATACCGGTGAAGATACAGCGTCCGCTTCATAGAGATTTATCAGTGCTGATCTGCTCGAGTGCCTGCGCTGACAGACGAGCCGACTTGAGAGACCGTCAAATGGCTTGGTCTTGGGGGAAAAATGTGCTTTTAGGCCTAATAAACTGCTGTTATTTACGAATGAAATTAAGTTTTACGCGTACGTTATTACATGAGTTGTTGTGTATAGGTTAGTTGGGGAGTAGTCTAACGTGTCCGCAGAGCAATAGGCATCGGCGCCTACGCGAATATGTCACTCCGTTTCCACGACAACGGCCCAGCGGACCCACTCCAGGCATGTGCGCGCTGTAGTGAAATCATGGCTTTTTCACGCGGACCTTTATTAACTTGTTCATGTGGTGACGGGTTGATAAAAGAATTTCGTATTACGGAGCGTCTGTTTTAGCCATCGCTGAAAATACGGTATATTTGATATTGAGTGATAATCAATTTTTGGTCTATGTTTTCGCATGCCAGTGCGGAATGAAAACAGCTCGGCTTGATTTTATTTGTTAGGCGCATGCCTATTTAAATTGTACGTTCACATATAATATTACCGAAACTCTAAATAGAAACCGTTGTAGTATATCGGACTGCTGTGTAAATGCCGCGGCATACAGGAATTTCAATAGGCTACCATGCTACTTTTTTTGTAAGGGCAAGTTTTGTTTTTGACAAGGTACCATGGTAATAGTATTATCTGAACTAGGTAGAATACAGTTTAAAACCAATGTAATCAATTCCTTTTTATTCAGCAAGAAATTGATCAAAAGTGACAATAAAAACTTTCACATTGTGACTTTCTATTCACTGAACTTTCTATTCATCAAAAATCAGGATTACCACAAAAGGATTAAGCAGCACTACTGTTTTCAACATTGATAATAATACTTCTTGAGCACCAATTTAGTATTAGAATGATTTCTGAAGGATCATGTGACACTGAAGACTGGAATAATTACAGCTGAAAATTCAGCTTTGCCTTCCCATAAATAAATAAAATGTTAAACTATATATTATTTTAAACTGCAATAACATTTCACAACATTAGTGTTTTTACTGTACAGATTTGATGAAATAATTGGCGAGCATGAGAATTCTAGCAAAACATCAAAAAATCTCACTGACCCCAAACTGTGGATGGTAGTGTATCACAGTACCACAATGCTACTGTGTTTATGAATCTAATGTGCCTAATCATTCCTTTCAATTCCACAGATACATCTCAAATCAAAAAAGGCTACTTTCAATCGATGAGGACCATATGAAGTTCTACTCAAATCTCAGGAATTTGTGAGTATCTGAATTTTTTTGGTCATGCCAAATGTTAATGAAACTTTATAGAACAGCAGAACTTATGTGAGCATATACTGTCTCACACAGAACAGTGACCAATACTCACCTGACATACGTATCTACGATGGCCTTCTTCAACAATTCCAAACTTCAATATCTGTGAGTCTTTTTTGATACTTTATGTTATTAAATTTAATGAAATTATGCAGCAAATATTAAGCACATGTGTTATGTTTTCAAACAAATGTTCTATACTGTTATTCTTTATTTTTAATTAGTTAAGTATTTTTCTACTCTCTATCTGTAGGAATCTCAGAGACAATAACTTATCAACACTGTCTTGGAGGGCACTTCGTAATTCAAACTTGTCGACTTTGTGAGAGTTTTTTTTATTATTAAAAAAACTGTATGTACAGTGCTCTGTTTGTAAACCATACAAACAGCATACAAGCATCTTTCTGTTCCTGAAGTCTGTTTGGGTTTGCTTTAGGTTGCTCTCCGGGAACCCTTTGCAATGTGAATGTAAGAACATCTGGATCAAAGTCTGGTTGGATGACAGTGAGAGAGATGGGCTGCTGTGTCTACAGGAAGGAGGAAAAGCAAAAGCCCTCTCTAGACTCACTCTTCCTTCATGTGGTAATGAAACCCAATGCAGTTTTAAGTCGCACAGATTGTGGTAAGAAATATTTTTAAAAATCATCCTCACAAACATGAAAATTCTGTCATTATTTCAGAGTATCCACGTGTCGAGGTCATCCCTGCTGTTGTCAGTCAAATGGCAGGAAGTGATGCCACAGTGATGTGTAGTGTGTCAGGAGCCCCGACCCCCGAGCTCTCCTGGAGCTTAAACTCCAGTGATCACCCTCCTCTCTCAACCAGCTATGAGGTAACACCATGTTTGCCTTTTAAGTATAAAGCTAGTTCGGAATAGCATACTACTATAGTGCTCTTACTCTTTCTGTAGACAGAATGCAAGTTGAATAGAATATTATTAGATATGTAGAATATATGGTTGACCTGCTACATTTGCTGAGATATGCAGTATTATAAAAAATAAGTATGGAATATTGTATCCCACAACAATGCAGTTTACTAAACCTTTTATACAATATTCATTTTCGAAAAGCACAAAAGATATTTGAATGAAATCTAAAAAAATGTCTGTCTTTCCATTGAAAGTCCAGCAAAACTATGACTATGAAGTTTATAAAGTGATACAATAAAGAATAGAAGAAATCCATATGAATCAAGTGGTTTAATCCAAGTTTTCTGAAAAGGCACAATCGCTTTATACGATAAACAGATTTAATATATCATTTTATTCACATATAAACATTGATCAATGTTTATCTATATTGCCTTCTCATTAGACCGCATGAGACCTGTTTGATGTTCTCTATGTATGTTTATGTGTGAATAAATGCTCAAATTTAAAGTTTATAATATAAAGCAATCCTGTCTCTTCAGAAGATTATTAACTGCTTAACAATAGTATTGGATTAAACTGCTTGATTCATTATAATATTTTTATAAACTTTTTGATCCATGAAAGTTTTGGTTAAATGCATTTTCAAATGAGGGACAGAAATCTCTCAGGATTCATTAAAAATATTTTTGTGTTTCAAAGATTAAAGAAAGTCTTAAAGGTTTAGAAGGACATGACAGTGAGTGACTGTTGACAGAATGTTTAGTTTCTCTATTTTGACTTTTGATCCATCTTGAAAAATACTTTTTTATTGAATTAAAATATAAAATAAAAAAAATTCAATTTTGTCTATTAAAAAACCACAAAACTTAACATTCTTATTTCAAATGTAACAACTGGACATACTCGTGCAATGCAATTATGATAGTATTCCATTCTGAACACAGCCAAGTCTCTTGAGCTTTAGCATCAGATCTAATATTCCTTGCAGACACATAGCATAGTGAGATCTTCCACAAAATCATAAGTAAACCTAAGGTGGAACTACAGATGGAATACTAGATAGAAAACAGTGTTTTAACAGACTATGATAGCCCTATTTATTCTATTAGGCCTATACATATCTGCCATCCTCACATCAGTTATAACCTCTCTCCTCCTTGTGCCAGTTTTACACATTCAGGACACTTAAACACTTAATCTCTGTAGCATCCTATAATGTGCTTTCAAATATCATGATTGATCACAGCGCTGAAACCACAGATGCTTGACTCTAGCCCGTAAAAGCTTTGTGTTTCCATTAATATTTAAAATGCTCACTATACTACTTACATTAAATGAGCCTTCACCCATAGTGAAAACAACAGCCTGTATGACAGATTAAATACATTGACGTGTAGAATGAGAACTTGGATTATTTAGCTCCAGTTAATGCCGCAATTTAAGAAAAATAATACATTTGGCTGAAACAAATTGGAGTATGTTTTGTTAAGTTGATTTAATGTATCAGAATATTAGAATATTAGAAAGACTTGTGTGTGAGCTATTTTTACTTTGGTCAGCAGGCAACCACGACCCAGAATACCCTGGCAACCACAAAGCGCATGCATGCCAAATGTTTAAAATATGTTTAAACATAATCAGATCAGATCAGAGTTGTGGTTTCTTTCTCACAGATTTCTCACAAAATGGAGCTGCAGTCTATTCTGACTCTAAGTGGACTTTCAC
Source organism: Sinocyclocheilus rhinocerous (assembly GCF_001515625.1). Taxonomy (NCBI): domain Eukaryota; kingdom Metazoa; phylum Chordata; class Actinopteri; order Cypriniformes; family Cyprinidae; genus Sinocyclocheilus; species Sinocyclocheilus rhinocerous. The sequence goes on from NW_015662598.1 coordinate 209,101, forward strand.
CTGATGACAACGGCAGAGAGCTCACCTGTAGTGCCGAGAACATTGTTGGCCAGACTGAGGCTTCAGTCCTTCTCAATATTCTTTGTAAGAACTCCCATTGTGTTGTGTGGATTTGCTTTGCATTGCTTTGACAGAATGAGCCCCAAGTTAAGGTCCGTTCCAGTCCTCTGTGACAGAAGGCCTTGAGCTCAAATGGTGGGTCATGACCAGTGGTGGACGAAGTACACAAGTCCTGTACTTGTTTTAAAGATACTCTGATGAAATATTACTCCATACTTTCATATTTATAAATGTATAAGTACTCCTGTACTTATTTTAAAGATACCCTGATGAAATATTACTCCATACTTACATACTTATAAATGTATAAGTACTCCTGTACTTATTTTAAAGATACCCTGATGAAATATTACTCCATACTTACATACTTATAAATGTATAAGTACTCCTTTTGAATTCCGTCTTGAGTAAGAGAACTGATCTGTAAGAACTACATATTATTATCATTATATATTTTTTTGCAATTTAATGTGCTTCATCCTCATGCTCAAAAAACCTATTTTAAGAGAGAGGGGTCTAATGTCCCAGTCACTCAGATATAATAGACCTAAAATAGGTTAGAGCTCAGTCTGACATTATTATGAATTATTAGTAGTCAGCACACTGGAGGATCATAATACTCTCGGTTAGTGCTGCGCGTTATGACCAAAAATTTATATCACGGTATTTTTCAAAATTATGACGTTTTTTTTTTTTCATGCATGACCGGGTGTTAACAACATTTTCTACTGACTGAGAGAGGAAATACTGCAGTAGATTGACTTAGAATGCCAAATTTCACTGTCATGATGAGTGAATATTGTAGAAAATTCCACACTAAATAGTTACTAAACATGACCCATTAATACATGTTAACCAGGAGTCACTCTCAAACGCGACATCGTCTGATAAAATCAACATGCATCTACACTAAAGAGCGGCTATCCGGTGGTTTTGGCTATGGCCACGTACACACTGCAGTTAAATTCGGTTGTCGGTTCACCTTTTACTCGTTAATCGCGTTCTGTACACACATAATTCACTAAAATACGGGAGCGACAGCCACATTCTACAACCGCATTAACTCCCGAAAAATACAGGTAGTGACAACCGCATTTACAGAAATTCTACGCAGTGTGTATGGAACTGAACTGAACATCTAGTTGTTAATGACGTATTTAAACGTGCATCAGAAATGTGTCTTCCTCTGTATGTGAGATGCAAGAAAATAACAGTGAAAGAAGTCTTAACTTAGCACATTTTGGCTTATATCGAAATCCTCCAACATTCTTCTTTACAAATCCTCCTTTTATACTTCTAATTAGTGATTAGTCATCCGCCCGGAACTGCTTCACTGCTTTACAATAGTAAACGCAAGCTAGATTAAATGGATTATTACGTTTTAAATATGGTTATTTTTCTTACAAAAACGCTTCGATTCGCTACAGTAGGCCTTTGTTCGCCCCCGGAGCCATGTCCTAGGATGCCTTGAGGGTGAGTAATTTATGGCCTAATTTTAATTTTGGGGTGAACTAACCCTTTAAGTGGAGTAAAAAGTCAAGACATTATGCTATAGAATGCAGTAAAGTAAAACTGATTTAAAAAAAATTACATACATACTAAGCACTGATCGCACAACCCGCCCCACAAAATCAGTAGGGCATTAAAGGCTGTGTATCCAATGAATCTTAATGTATTTTAGTGCAAATCTATCTGTCACTTGAGAGAAGCAATCCAAATTTGGCAGATTCCAACATGGAGAGGTAGTGTGACATCCTCATCTTTAAATACAATGAATGATGACTATGCAAGGTGAAACATCTAAAAACTACTAAAATAGAGGATTCCTTTATTTCATGTATCGCAGTTTATCAACTTATAAAAGTCCAGAGATTTTCTTTGCAATGAAAGTGAGAGGTACCCAAAGTGTGTAGTCCCTTAAGGACCATGATACATGTTCAGATAAACACTTAAAAGTCAGTCAGTTTCTTCATTAGTTCCATAAAAAAAGTAATAATGTAACATAATTAGATACTTTTTTTAAGAGTTATGCAATAGTGTAACAGGTTACTTGGTAAGCTGTCCCAACACAGCAGATGACCATGTATTAGAAGTCTAGAGCATGTTATGTTCCCATGCATAGGATAATGCTATTGTTAGGTTACTGAATTTAACAAATCTGGTTTGCATTTACCAACATTATCATGAAAATATAGAACTCTGCTCTCATGTGCACGAACAATTACAAATAAATTGAAAAGTCACAATACTGCAATAAACAATATTATTGTTGAATGTAGGTTTTCATCAGACCTAATTATGACTTTGTTCCACATTTTAGAATAATAGTGAAGTCATCAAAACTAAAAAAATAAAAATACAGGCGGTGGCATTGGAATTATGTAGTGAAAAATGTTAAATCTTGTATTTGAGCTTAAAAGTCGCCACCCTTTGCCCTTTACAGGGGTACTGTTTACAGCTCTGCACACTCTGGGCTTCCCTCAACCAAAATCATGAGGCGCATCCTAATTTTAAACTGTAGTGAAGGCATCCACATGTATGCTGGACACTTGTTGCCTGTCTTTCTTTCACAATCTGTTCCAATACATCTATTTAAAAAAAATAAAAAAAAACTATAGTTTTGAAGAGGAATTGATATGTAGGCATGGAAAGTTGATTCATTCAAGTTGAGTGTGTCCAAACTTCGATTGGTACTGTAAGTAAAACTCACTGAACCTCCAATAATTTCCCCATGAATTATTATTTCAGTGGTGGAATGTGTCTGTTCATCAAAGGTGTAATTGACTTCCTAGAATTTGAAATAACGATTCATGTCATTGAGCTGTCACATCAGAAACTTTGTAAGTGATTAATATTACCATCATTTTTCTTTGATTTGTAAGCTTGATGTCTACCAAGTATATTTTGACATTTTGACAAAATAATAAGATTTCAAACTGAATAGGAGGCTGTGGGTCATTTGACATGAATGCTTAGAGATTAGATGGCTTCCTTTAAGAGAATGGTAGGTTGAACTATTGGATGGTTTTTAAGAGTTCAAGATACATTTGAAAATGTGCCAAATGCTTAAGATTCAGGAAGTTTCCCCTCAAGCTATCACATTAGTCTACTGGGCCCGACAAAACTCACATTGTTGCATAACACTGCTTGAAAAACCTTTCCCACTTAATAGTAAGCTTTGAGCCTTGTAGAATTTACCCGTTTTATTTTGTGTTTTTTATTGATATTTGTGTAGTTAAAGGAGTAGTTAACACATTAAGGACAAAGTAAAGATTTAAGTTGAGGATTTGGTGAAAATTCAATGAAGATCATTTACTCACCCTCATGTCATTCCAAACCCATATTTTCTGTCTTCCCTGGAACACAAAAGCAAAGTCCAAACTGCTCATTTTTGTACAACAAACTACAATTTTTTTTGTAATTTTTTTTCATCAATTAATATACAGCACTTTCAGTTAGCAAGGATGCAATAAACTGTGCTCATTAAAAAGTGGCAGTAAAGACTTTTACATTGTTACAAAAAAAATCTAGGCCTATTTCAAATAAATGGTTCTTTTGAACTTTCCTGAAAAAATCCAAAAATCTTGAAAACGTTTCCACAAAAATTTTAAGCAGCTACTATTTTCAAATAATAGGAAATCAGTGTTTTACATTCATTTATGAAAGATCATGTGACAAACCTTGCCATCAGAGGAATACATTTTTTAAAAATCTTACCAACCCTAAACTTTTGAATGGTAATAGACAGTAAACAGGCTGACAAGCTTCATAAAATATCTTCAAGGCCTTGAAGCTGTATGATTCATGCTTGCACAAATTCAAACTTGGCACATGGCAAACGGCCGTGAGAATCAATGTGAGAAACAGTGACTTTTGACTTCAGTGACATCAAACATGACTCAATGCGTCATGAGGAGCAGCTTGGAAATTCTGCTGGAAAATCATATGGCTTTGAACAATAAGCAGCAATCTATTCCTTTAACAGTCTCTTTTTTATATGTACATAACATTTCTGTATGTTACACTAACATGATGTTTCATTTCCACCAATCAGCGACAAATCAGTTAACTTTGGTGAAATCCTTTTAACCATTTGCTTTTGGTTATGCATTGCATCTTTCTTCATGTTGTGTTGTAATATTACAGTAAGCCTCTTCATTTCTTGTCATTCTCTTGTATTTCTCACCCTAGAATCCCTCTATACTGCCCCTTCGTCCCATGTGCTGTCACGCCTGTCAGACACTTTCCTTTCGTCAAACTACAGCGAAATTTTCCATGTTCCTCTCGTTTACTCCTTTGGTACATCCTGTTATTACATTTCCTCTCCTCCTCCCCTCTTTCCTTCTCTCTATTGTTCCTCTGTCCCTTCTTCTTTCTCCTGGGTCAGTTCCCCCTACTATCGTGCAGCTGTACCAGCCTGTGAGGAACCAGGACTGGTGCATCCCTTTCACTGTGACGGGCAACCCGAGGCCTGATCTGCACTGGTACCACGAGGGGAAGCTGCTGGAGGAGCAGCAGTACATCAGGACTGAAATCCATGAAATCACGGATACGGAGTACCACGGCTGTCTGCAGCTGGACATTCCCACTCATATCCATAATGGCATTTACACGCTGGTGGCTAGCAATGAGTTTGGAGAGGACAGGGGAAACGTGTCGGCGCACTTCATGCACATACCTGATGTGGACCACTCAGGGACAGGTGGGCTTGGGTTTTCCTGCATCACTCTAAAATGTATGTTTTATTTTATTTATTATTATAAATAATACAGCCTATTAATGTGTACAATCAAACATCTGTCATATTTTTGTTTCCACAGAGGGAGTGTTCTATTATGGTGAGTTATCTTGTAAAACAATATTTTGGTTAATTAAAGCAAGTAAAATTTTAAATATAATAAAGTTAGTTGAATTAAATTTGACCCTAAAATTTCACCCTATGTTCATAAGAAAAAAAAACAAAGAAATCCATTTTAGGACCTTTAAGATTTTTAACATTGTGACAGTATTTTTTTATGTATTTAAAAAATTAAGCACATTTTCCCCACCAAATAAATATTTCTTTCTTTCTTTCTTTCTCTTTCTTTTTCCTTCTTTCTATCTTTCTTTCTTTTTTATTTACTATATTGTGAAAACCTCTTATTCTTAATTTCATACTGAACTCATGAAAATCTTCCTGTTTGGATACAATTATTTATTTTAAATCATTATTGTAAATAATGTTTAGTACAAAGACTATTGGATATTATACTATTAATTAGAGAAATTTTACAGTTTTTTTCAACTGCTTACACACATTTTCAAAACTTTGCCTCTTTTTTTCAAAACTTTACACACAAATCCAAGAATTGCACACACAAAATGCAAAATGACTCGCATCTCTTGCAAAATGAAGCACTGCATTCAAAATATCACAAACACATCTCAAAAGCAAACATTTGCAAACACCTGTGCCATAATATTAATTTCTGTTAGATTTTTGTGTGTTACATACAGAATTGTGTATTGTGTTTTGCAAAAAGTGTTTTATGAAATTGAAAACTGAGACAAAAGGCCAAGAATTAGTGTATGGTTTTGCAGATTTGGTGTGTGGTTGTGTCTGAGTGTCAGGTTTCAGAAATTGTGTGACAAGTAAAGATTTTGTGTGTAAGCAGGTGAAAAAAACTGTAAGTAGACTACTGCCATTAGGGGCTTTGTGCTTAATTGCTATGAAAATAATTGCACAATGCAAAAAAAAAACGTTATAGCTCTAAAGAGAGACTTAATTTTCTTTATGCAAAATATAATTTCTTATGATAATGAGGTGAAATATGACCAGTTTTCATGAGATTCACCCAACTGCTCTTTGTAATTCATAAATATATATATATTTATATATTGTGATGTTTATAGAATGTTATATATCACTACATAATCCATTTCCATTTTTCTTTCCATTTAAATGATGTAACACAGACACAACATTTAGTCCAGGTAAGTCTGTTCCTCCCTTTATCACTCATGTATCACATGAATTTGTTCAAACCTTCGGGCTTTTATAGTTTTGAACTGCAGTCCTTTAAATAGTGTAATTTGTTTCATCTGCCTTTTTTTTTTTTAAGAAACCCCGCCACTGGAGGACAAAGTCGCGGTATGTTTTTGCATAGTGCGATTAAAGGAAAATTTCAGGTTAAATACATCTTAAGTTTTATTGACAACATCTGTGGACTGCTGTTGATTACCATAGAAAATGCTCCAGTTACTGACGTAACCTCGGTTCCCTGAGATAAGGGAACGAGCGTTGCGTTATGGGTTATCTTCTTGTTTACCCTGTTACTGAAGCCTGATTTGTTAACGTTTGTGTAACTGCACAAACCAATTGCGCTTTAGCCCGCCAGAAAGGGCGGAACCGACCTCTATGTAAGTCGGCTCAATGCAGCATTTCATCAGAATCACTTCGACTGAAGCGACAGCCATCGATTTGCGTGCAGCTTATAGTATGGCAAGTGACGCAACGCTCGTTCCCTTAGCTCAGGGAACCGAGGTTACGTCAGTAACCGGAGCGTTCCCTATCGAACGTTCACTTCACGTTGTGTTATGGGAACGATATCCAATCACGCCGTGCTATGAGCAGAAACATAACGATCTGCTCTACGAGCCCAGTTTAGAATCACTAATTTAAGGGCCCCTGAAACATGAGAGCTAAACTTAGTCCCGAGCATTAGCCAGGGATACTGACACAGTTGTTTCCGCCTCCGGGAGAAACCAGCAGTTTAAATGGATAAGATGTCCAAATTATAAAATCTAACTAATGTGGACGGCGACGACCAACCAGCGGCCACACAAATCTCACTGATGGAAATCCCGTTGGCCCACGCCCAGGAGGAGGCCATTCCTCTAGTTCAGGGGTAGGCAAGTTCGGTCCTAGAGAGCCGCAGTCCTGCAGAGTTCAGCTCCACAGCTTGTTCGGGTGTGTTTGATTAGGGTTGGAGCTGAACTCTGCAGGACTGCGGCTCTCTAGGACCGAACTTGCCTACCCCTGCTCTAGTTAAATGGGCTCTCACTCCTATAGGGCACTGTGAGCCCACTGAGGCGTAAGCCAGGGCGATCGCATCTACAATCCCGCGAGATAGTCTCTGCTTTGTGACCGGCAGCCCTTTAGAGCGGCCTCCAAAGCACACAAAGAGCTGCTCAGACTGTTTGAACGACTTAGAGCGCTCAATGTAAACTCTGGGTGCCCAGATCGGGCACAATAAGTTCTGACCCCATTGACCCTCCACTACAGGAAGGGCCAGCAGGGAGATCACCTGGGCTCTGAACGGAGTTGAGAGCACCTTAGGCACATAACCGCTACGCGGCTGAAAAACGACTTTACAGTCGTTGGGCCCAAACTCGAGACAGGAAGCACTGACCAACAGTGCTTGCAAGTTACCCACTCGTTTGACCAATGCTAAGGCCAAAAGCAAAGCAGTTTTGAGCGTCATGACCCGTAAGTCCGCCAATTGGAGCGGCTCAAAGGGAGGGCCCTTGAGGGCCCTTAGGACTAGAGACAAATCCCACGTTGGCACAGTCCTGGGACGAGGAGGATTTAACCTCCGAGCACCCCTCAGGAATTTAACGACCAAGTCGTTCCTGCCGATAGTCTGGCCAGCCACGAGAGAATGATTCACTGCGATGGCTGCCACATAGACTTTAAGTGTGGATGGGGTGCGTCTAGGGCTGTAACGATTCACTCGTTTTCTCGATGCATCGATTACAAACCCTGACGATGCAATGCATCGATCTTGAAACATGGATTTTTGAATCATAAATCGCCGATTTCGGACAGTAATCGATTTAAAACGCTAAGAATCGAATGAATCACGATTTCTATAGCGATTCAATTCTTTCAAAATATATACACATGAAATTACTACAAGCACGAATTAATGGAGACCTTGAACAGTGTTCGTGCCTCGCATCTCTCCTTCACGCGCTCCACTATTTACCGCTTGTGACTGTCACAGGATTGCGCTAGGTTTATCTGATAATCAGATGCATGAAAGTAGCATTCGTTGAAATCAACAGACATCGGGCGCGTTTTCTTTCAGAATTATCATTCGCCGATGGTGAGAAAAAGTTAAATACTATAGTATTTTATTTTATGAAAATGAGATAAAGAAGTTTTCGCACTGAAAGAGAAGTGATCTCGCGCTCATAGAACTTAAGACTTGCCAGGCTATATCTGCAGCTAATCTGAATAAAAAGCAGAATGAACTGAAACGTTAAGACAATAAACACAATAAATAAATAACATTTATGAATGATGCAGTGCTAATTGACATATCATTTATTACAGTACAGAAACTATAAAGTATATTTTCTACCTTATTCTGTGCAGAAAATTGAAATAATTGTTTGTAGTATATAAAACAATCATAAAATTATAAATAAAATGTCATGCCATAGCATCATTAAACTAGCATCTAACAATGGACAAAAGTGTTTTTTTTCTGTAAGCTATGGTTCTCTAACCATAAAGGCTGCTGTGTAATTTGCCCCCTTACTAAGCATTTAAAGAATTTAGGGGAAGCATTTAAATAATCCTGTGAATGCACTTAAAGAAAGCAGAATCAAATCGTTATAATCGAATCGAATTTAATTGTGAATCGAATCTAATTGAATCGTTCTAACTTTGCAAAAATCGTTCTTGAATCGAATCGAAAACCTATGAATCATGAATCGAATCGATTCGCTGTCTACCCAAAGATTCACAGCCCTAGT
>NW_015662598.1:218049-220136 GCF_001515625.1 Sinocyclocheilus rhinocerous
CGATTTCGGACAGTAATCGATTTAAAACGCTAAGAATCGAATGAATCACGATTTCTATAGCGATTCAATTCTTTCAAAATATATACACATGAAATTACTACAAGCACGAATTAATGGAGACCTTGAACAGTGTTCGTGCCTTCGCATCTCTCCTTCACGCGCTCCACTATTTACCGCTTGTGACTGTCACAGGATTGCGCTCGCGCTCCGTTCGTCTCACTGGCACATTTTTTGAGCAGCTGATGTGTGATCTCTCCTTAGTACTCGTGTATTGTGAATTGAATCTAATTGAATCGTTCTTAATTTGCAAAAATCGTTCTTGAATCGAATCGAAAACCTATGAATCATGAATCGAATCGATTCGCTGTCTACCCAAAGATTCACAGCCCTAGGTGCGCCCCTTGTCCAACAGCTCTTGCAGAAAGGTTAGCACGTGGGACACGTCACATGAGTTCCGGTCCTGATCTTGTGCTGAACACCAGTCACAAAAGACTGACCACTTGAGAGCGTAGAGACGTCTTGTAGACGGAGCTCTTGCTTCTAAGATGGTGTTTGACACTCTCGCGGGGAGCTGGCTAGCCTCCCGTTAAGGGACCAGACATGAAGGTTCCACAGCTCTGGCTGGGGATGCCAAATCCTGCCCTGTGCTTGCGAGAGAAGGTCTTTCCTCAGTGGTATCGGCCATGGGGCTGCTGATGACAGCTGGACCATTTCCAGAAACCAAGGTTGGTTCCTCCGGAGTGGGGCCACCAAGAGGAGAGCACATCTCGTTTCCCTGACTCGCCTGATGACCCGAGTGAGCAGAGCGATCGGAGGGAAAGCATACAGACGGGTGTTGGGCCAGTCGTGGGCCAGAGCATCCCGTTGTGTTGAGAAATAGATTGGGCAGTGACAGTTGTCTTCGGAGGCGAAGAGGTCCACCTCTGCCTTGCCGAAAACTGACCAGATCATCTGAACCGACTGAAGATGTAGTCTCCACTCTCCTGGAGCTACATTGTCCCTGGACAGCATGTCCGCTCCCTGGTTCAGTCTGCCCGGCACGTGAACCGCTCGTAGTGAGAGGAGTTTGCTCTGTGCATATAGTAGGAGACGTCGAGTCATCCTGTACAGGGGACGTGACCTGAGGCCGCCTTGGTAATTGATATAAGCTACCACAGTCACGTTGTCCGACCGGACCAAAACGTGGTGCCCCTTTAAGGCTGGCAGGAAGGACTTTAGAGCCAGACAAACAGCCATCATTTCGAGGCAGTTGATGTGTAGGCATCGCTCGCGAATTGAGCCGAATGCCGGATTACCCTCGCACAACGCGCCCCAGTCCGAGCTGGAGGCGTTTGTTGTGACCACCTTCCTCCTGGAGGTCGTTCCCAACTGCACGCCTGATGAAAACAGGTGAGAAGTTGTCCAGGGGCCCACAGCTTTGACGCAGCGATGGGTTACCCTGACGCGAAGTCGGCCCAGGTGCTAGGCATGGTACGGTACATAAGTCTTCAGCCAATACTGAAGGGGCCGCATGTGAAGTAGGCCCAGGGGAATAACCGAGGAGGCAGCTGCCGTGAGACAGAGCATCCTCTGAAACATCCTGAGTGAACGTGTAATTCTCAACTTGAATGGCGCCGCCACTCGCTGAATATTCAGGGAGCGTTCTGGCGAAATCCACGCTCGCATTTCAACTGACTCTATAACTGATCCCAGAAAGGAGACCCGCTGTCTGGGAGTCAGAAAACTCTTGGCCGGGTTGATTTTCAACCCGAGGCGCTCCAGATGGTTGAGCAGCAACAATCTGTGAGCGATAAGTTCCCGTTCTGATCTGGCTAGCATCAGCCAATCATCGAGGTAATTCAAAATGCGGAGTCCCATCTGTCTCAGAGGGGAGAGAGCCGTGTCTATGCACTTCGTAAAAGTGCGAGGGGCCAGCCCGAAGGGCAGGATTGTATACTGATAGGCCATTCCCTCGAATGCGAATCTCAAGAATGGTCTGTGACGGGGGGCTATTTGGATATGAAAGTACGCGTCTTTCAAATCCAATGTCAGAAACCAGTCCCCGGGGCAAATTTGCACGAGGATCTGTTTCAAAGTTAACATTCTGA
>NW_015662598.1:220985-227440 GCF_001515625.1 Sinocyclocheilus rhinocerous
CAAGCTTCGAGCTCCCCTCAGAAACTTAACAACAAGGTCGTTTCTGCCGACTGACTGGACAGCCACGACAGTGACTGATTCATCGCAATGACTGCCACATAAACTTTGAGCATGAAAGGGGTGTTCCCCTTGTCCAACAGCTCTTGCAGAAAGGTGAGCACATGGGACATGTCACATGAGTTCGGGTCCTGATCTCGCGCTGAACACCAGTCACAAAAGACTGACCACTTGAGAGCGTAGAGACGTCTTGTAGACGGAGCTCTCGCTTCTAAGATGGTGTTTGACACTCTCGCGGGGAGCTGGCTAGACTCCCGTCGAGGGACCGGACATTAAGATTCCACAGCTCTGGCTGGGGATGCCAAATCCTGCCCTGTGCTTGCGAGAGAAGGTCTTTCCTCAGTGGTATCGGCCATGGGGCTGCTGATGACAGCTGGACCATTTCCAGAAACCAAGGTTGGTTCCTCCGGAGTGGGGCCACCAAGAGGAGAGCACATCTCGTTTCCCTGACTCGCCTGATGACCCGAGTGAGCAGAGCGATCGGAGGGAAAGCATACAGACGGGTGTTGGGCCAGTCGTGGGCCAGAGCATCCCGTTGTGTTGAGAAATAGATTGGGCAGTGACAGTTGTCTTCGGAGGCGAAGAGGTCCACCTCTGCCTTGCCGAAAACTGACCAGATCATCTGAACCGACTGAAGATGTAGTCTCCACTCTCCTGGAGCTACATTGTCCCTGGACAGCATGTCCGCTCCCTGGTTCAGTCTGCCCGGCACGTGAACCGCTCGTAGTGAGAGGAGTTTGCTCTGTGCATATAGTAGGAGACGTCGAGTCATCCTGTACAGGGGACGTGACCTGAGGCCGCCTTGGTAATTGATATAAGCTACCACAGTCACGTTGTCCGACCGGACCAAAACGTGGTGCCCCTTTAAGGCTGGCAGGAAGGACTTTAGAGCCAGACAAACAGCCATCATTTCGAGGCAGTTGATGTGTAGGCATCGCTCGCGAATTGAGCCGAATGCCGGATTGCCCTCGCACAACGCGCCCCAGTCCGAGCTGGAGGCGTTTGTTGTGACCACCTTCCTCCTGGAGGTCGTTCCCAACTGCACGCCTGATGAAAACAGGTGAGAAGTTGTCCAGGGGCCCACAGCTTTGACGCAGCGATGGGTTACCCTGACGCGAAGTCGGCCCAGGTGCTAGGCATGGTACGGTACATAAGTCTTCAGCCAATACTGAAGGGGCCGCATGTGAAGTAGGCCCAGGGAAATAACCGAGGAGGCAGCTGCCATGAGACCGAGCATCCTCTGAAACGTCCTGAGTGGACGTGTAATTCCCAACTTGAATGACGCCGCCACTCACTGAATATTCAGTCTATAACTGATCCCAGAAAGGAGAACCGCTGTCTGGGAGTCAGAAAACTCTTGGCCCGAGGCACTCCAGATGGTGGAGCAGCAACGATCTGTGAGCGATAAGTTCCCATTCTGATCTGGCCAGCATCAGCCAATCGTCGAGGTAATTCAAAATGCGGAGTCCCATCTGTCTCAGAGGGGAGAGAGCCGTGTCTATGCACTTCGTAAAAGTGCGAGGGGCCAGCCCGAAGGGCAGGATTGTATACTGATAGGCCATTCCCTCGAATGCGAATCTCAAGAATGGTCTGTGACGGGGGGCTATTTGGATATGAAAGTACGCGTCTTTCAAATCCAATGTCAGAAACCAGTCCCCAGGGCAAATTTGCACGAGGATCTGTTTCAAAGTTAACATTCTGAGTGGCCGTCGCATGAGAACGCGATTCAGACATCTGAGATCGAGAATTGGTCTGAGCCCGCCGTCTTTTCTGGGAACAAGGAAATAGCGGTTGTAAAAGCCTCTCTCGCTGTCTGCTAAGGGTACCTGTTTTATGGCACCTTTTGCAAGCAATGTGTTTACTTCGGACTGAAGAACATGAGATTCGTTGTTCGATACCGAAGTTTGAATGACACCTCTGAAACGAGGAGGCCTGCGATCAAACTGAAGTGAGTATCCTTGTTCTATCGTTTTAGGATCCATGTTGACACGCCGGGAATGGCTTTCCAAGCCATCAGCCGTGTGGCAAGAGGTTCCATTTTTATGAATGACAGCTCGCCGTGTGAAGGCGGGGAACTGGCATGTGTGAGTGCAGGAATTTTGCACTTTAAAGTATGTGGGTCCGCTATCACAGCGGTAATTTGATGGGGCACATGCTGGTTTTGCAGGACGTGCCCTGTTAGAAAACCTCCGCCACTCAGAGATGTTCGAAGAGACGGGGAGTAAATGCGAGCTTTCTTTGAGGGGGTTCTGGCTTCTGCGAGAACGAGCCCTCTCCTCTTCCTGTCTGCTGGATCAGGATGGCTTTTGAGGCTCTGGGTCCAGCACTACGCGTGGGCAGGGACCTTGACGCTTCGGGAAGAGATACTTCCTAGCCGCTCGGTGACGCTGGTGAAGCCCAGGCTCCTGTTTTTGCAGAGGCTGTGGCGGCGCTGACTTCGCAAACTGTTGAGTGAATGCAGTCTTGGGGCGACTTGAAACAGTTGCCGAACTGGGGAGCTTAGGCAGGAAATGACGCAGCACCTGCAACGTCTTTTGTGCCTCATTGAACCGTTCTGTGATACCGTCCACAGCCGGGCCAAAGAGTCCCTTGGGAGAGACGGGGGAGTCCAGGAAGGCCATTTTCTCAGTGTCCCTGATCTCCGTTAAGTTTAGCTACAGGTGGCGATCCAGCACCACTAAGTTGGCCATGGCCTTGCCCACTACCTGCGCTGTCACCTTCGTGGTGCGCAGAGCCAGATCGGTCGACGTGCGCAGCTCTCTGAAAGTGCTGATCTCTGCCAGACTCGTCCATGTCACAGAGAAGTTTGGCTTGAAATACTTAGAGGACAGACATCGCTGGCCAGCCGCTGCATAAGCCTTGTTGGCCAGAGCTGACGTCATCCTGCAGGGCTTAGAGGGGTGCGCTGCAGACTTGAGCCCGCAGGTCGATCAGAGTATCCGAGGTATGAGCTGTAAAGGCACAGCCCTATTCCACCACAGCCTCTTCTGTACCCCTTTTTTTCAGCGCCATCAACGGTAGTGAGAGCAGCTGCAGTGGAAGGGTTAACACGCGCCGAGTAGGGAGCCCGCCATGCTTTAGTGAGCTCGTCGTGAACTGCAGGCAGAAAGGGAGCTGGCTGCTGACGAGGTGAAGGCTGACGGTGTCCCTTTAAGAACCACTCGTCGAGGAGGCCGGGGATGGGCTCTTCTGGGGCCGTCCAATCCAGGCCGAGTTCCTCTACTGCCTTCGTGAGGACGCGGATCAGCTCTGAGTCTACGCTGGGGCACGCAGACTGAGAAAGAATGGGCTTCAGGCTCTTCGCCAGAACCCGCCCACTCTTCAGCGTCAGATGCCGTCAAGGACATGGAGTCGTCAACGATCACCTCCTCTTTAGAAGCGCCGAAAGACACCAAGCCGCTCGCAGCCGACGAGGGGCGTTGATCCTCATGTGTGAAACACACCGGTGAACTGAGGCGCTTTGGGGAGAGTGAGGTACGCAGGCGCAAGGCTGACGTAATCTCACTCGAGCCCGAGGGAAGATGCCCGCTGCTCCGCTGTTTCTTCCTCTTGGTCGAGAAAGGAAACGGGAGAGCAGGATGGGGAGGTCCGCCTCCGTGAAAGAAGGCAATGTGTGAGCGAAGGAGGGAGAGACTCATGTTCTCGCAGTGAGAACATGAAGTCTCAGTGAGCGCAGCCTCTGCGTGGGCACTACCCAGACAGGCGACACACTCACTGTGCCCATCAGCGTCTTGCAAGGGATCCTTGCAGGCGCTGCACTCAAGGAGCAACATTTGCAACAACGCTGCTTGAAACTAGTTTTTGGAAATATGCTCTGGAAATGCTCTTAATTAGCCGGATGGCCGCAGGGGAAGGTCTTCTTCTGCTGCCGGAGGCTTCTTCCACGGCGAAGAGCAAGGAGAGCAGGCAAGCAGGCTTCTTTTCTTGCTTCTTCGGCTTCATAGTAGGGTCAGCGAAGAGATGGTCTCATCGCTGAAGGAGAAGATTCTGATGAAATGGCGCGTTGCGCCGACTTATATAGAGGCCGGCTCCGCCCTTTCTGGCAGGCTAAAGCACCATTGGTTTGGGCAGTTACACACACGTTAACAAATCTGGCTTCAGTAACAGGGTAAACAGGAGGATAGCCCATAACGCAACGTGAAGTGAACGTTCAATAGGGAACTATTTTGACCCATCCATCAGTTTGTACTTACAGTACACTGGAAGTCTATGGGGCCAGCATTCTAGAGAATTTGAAGGCAGAAATATGAAGCTTGTACTTTTGTTTAAGCACCTCAGTAAAAATGGTTTATTTGAGCTGTAAAGTTGTCTAAATCATTTTTGTTGAAGTGGGACTACCTTTCTAGATGGAAGAATTTTGCCCCATAGACTTTCCTTTTTTATTTGTTTTTACAAACTGAGAGACTAGACACATTTAATTTCTGTAGTAATTGACAGCAGGCTGCAGATGCTGTTGACAGAGCTTAACATATATTCACTAAGGATATTCTGTTTATTGTTTGATTTATTATTGGACAATTTACATTTGTGACAATATCATTAAAGCAAGAAATTTCAATTTGTAAATGACTTTCTTTGATAAAATCAATTTAAACCCACAGCAGATGTGCTTGCTTCAGTAAAATCTACTGTACCTTTATATATTCTAGGTTTACATAGTGGTTGGAATAGCTGGAGTTGCTTTAACCGGATGTATCCTGATGTTAGTTTTCCTCAAGTATGGCAGAAGCTCCAAGTTTGGTATGAAAGGTGAGTGCACCATTTTATCTTTTAACTTCTGCTGAATATGTTTTTTTTTTTTTAAGTCAACATAACATACCTTCTTAATACACATACCTGGTTATTCCATAGAAATTTTTAAGGCGACATATCATGAAAATCTGACTTTTTCCATGTTTAAGTGCTATAATCGGGTCCCCGGTGCATCTCCCAACCCTGAAAACGTGAAAAAAACAACAACCCAGTACATTTTTTTGATAAGCCTTTCTCTGCAAGCTTGTGAAAAAACAAGCCTCTCAGATTTTGCTCCCCCCATAATGTAGAAAGGGGATGTTATTATAATATTACCGCCCCTTAATCTGCACGTTTCCACCCACAGCACTGCCATTGTGTTTTTGCAAGCGACAATGGTGTCAGATCTAACGCCATAGCAAAAGTTCAAGCAAAGCATGCTAATTGTTCTGTCTTTGGCTGCACTGAAGAGCACAGAACACTATTTAGAGTCCCAGCCTCAGACGAGACAAGAGAGCAATGGATTTATTGATTTATTTATTGTATATTACGCTGCTGCCACACAGATTTAATATAAACATGCAATTTCTTTCCCAACTGTTTACCTTCACAGACATAACCAACTGTTTTTGTAACTCGTGTGTGTTTTTAAGAGAACTTGTGTGTATTTGACTGTTTAAGTGCAATAAAGCATGAAAGAGAAATTTAGTTTAGTACTCACATGTCATGTGACAGCCGCTTTCTTTGCGTATGCTTTGGATGTGTGCGCTCTGAAAACCGTATATAAGAAGTTTAAACTGATAAGGTTCAAAACCAAATATATGTTTTTTTATCAGAGTATCCGAGGTATGAGCTGTAAAGGCACAGCCCTATTCTGGAAAAGGGGGAGGGGAGCAGCAGCTCATTTGCATTTAAAGAGACATGCTAGAAAACAGCGTGTTTCTGCTTCCACTCAAAATAGGCATTTTCAAAATTATATAATAAATGATCTGTGGGGTATTTTGAGCTGAAACTTCAAATACACATTCTGGGGACACCTGAGACTTATATTACATATTGTAAAAAGGTGCATAGGTCTCCTTTAAAGTGCCCCTATTATGGGTAATGAAAGGTTCATATTTTGGTTTTGGGAGTCCCCAACAACAGGTTGACATGCATGCAAGGTCAAAAAACACTTTCATTGTCTTATGATATGCATTTATTTTTACCTTATTTGCTCAACGACTCCCAAACGATTCGTTTAACGATTAATTTTTCCAAACCCCTCCGTTGCATGATGCTAATCTGCGGTGATTGGTCCGATTAGTCTCATTTTCATTTCATCATGCCTGTAATGCCTGATAAAGCAGCATTTGTGAGCACAGTGTGAACAGCGTTACCGGGGAAACCGCTATTTTTACCACTCCAAAAGCGGCACCAAGTGGCAAAGAATGAATTTGCATTTTGATTCAGACCAACTCGAAAAGACCAACAAGTGGGCGGGCAATATGCTAATGTTTCATGTTGATGTCAACATGAAACAGCTTGGGATTCGTTTTAAAAAGGGGGCATATGACGTTGCTAAAAAGAACATTATTTTGTGTATTTGGTGTAATGCAATGTGTTTATACGGTTTAAAGTTCAAAAAACACATTATTTTCCACATATTGTACATTATTGTTTCTCCT
>NW_015662598.1:227938-231533 GCF_001515625.1 Sinocyclocheilus rhinocerous
AGGGGTCGCTGTTCAGCAAATGTTCGCGCGGGAGCGCGCACACGTTCGATTAGAAGCTGAACCGGAATGATCAGCGTCTGAGGAGCTGAGCGGTGCTGTAAAAGATGTTTCATGTCTTAATACTAGATAAAACGTCCATTGGACAAACTAGATATTGTCACGAGCAGCTAAATGCTTATATAGAAAAGAAATTAGATTAATGCTGCTGCTGTCTGCTAATATTTTAGCCTACTACTAAGAATGGTTTCCTAATGAGATGTTTAGAGAATATTATGTAGGCTATAACATATTCTGATTATCTGATAAATGTAGGTCTTTATTCTTATTACTGTTTACTTTAATTACCCAATAATGTTGGAGATCCCACAGTTTGCTCCTTACAAATGCATATGATGCAGTCACTGAATCTGACAAGTAAAAAATCATAGCTATCGAAATGTTACCACACTTTATTTCATAATAACTGACTATAAATGTTTAATAACGTGTGATGTGTGAGATTCTCTTCTTTCTGTTATATATAAATAAAGCATACTGATCAGATATGGATATATTTGTGTATAGGCTACAATAGGGTCTGGCAGGGTAAATTTTAAGCTATTGAAATGTGTGTTACTCCTCTTTATTTCATATAATGCTTAATAAAGTAACTCGTGATGTTTCAGCTTCTCTTCTATTTTTTACCTACCATTAATTGGCTTAATAATTTCCAAAAAGCAATAAGAGCTATACATTAAGCTTGTTTTTATATGAGCTTTTTGTTATTCATATCAGAAACCGCACTTAATTAAAAAGAATATGTTAATACGTGAAGGTATTATGTGGCATCAAGAGAAAGAGCAGAATTAAATTGCAACATTTATATGCCTGTTTTGAGGCTTACAGGTTTTTTCCCCTAATTGTCTTGTGCAGATTCAATGTAAAAAAAATGCAGATTGAGAAGGAATTCCTTTGCCTAACATGCATTTATCATGTTAATGTTCACCCCCCTCCACCCCAATATATATTTTTTTTAAAAGTGCAGTAATGCTGAAAAACGTAAACCTCTCAAATTGTATGTAGTTTATCAAGATTAAAGTAGCATTTGATTGTGAAATAGTATTGTAAACTCGTGTTGTAAAAAAAAACAAAAAAAAACAAAGTCATGTTTAAGGGACAGCCATGTATACAATTATAGCCCATGCATTCCTGTATTTGTTTTGTAAAAGGTTGATCTGTGAGCAGATATGACACCACTATAAGTTATTTACAGTTACATAAAAGTCTTATTTAGGTTATTTATTCATACACATTTTATCCTACTTTTTTTTTTTCAGATTATATAAAAACATTTGACCCCTACCTCAATCATAACTCATCTCTAACTATTCAACTACTCAACTTTTCTATTCCAGGAATACTCTTAGAAGGCAGTAAAACCTCATGAGAGAATCTCAGTAAAATATAATATTCATTTTTTATACAAATTCTTAGCAATATGCAAACATAAATGTAAAATAAAAATATGGTTTGATCAATAAGCCATGCACTCTTAAAAAAGGATGTGTTAATTTTTAATAAAAATGTTTTGTGTTGTTTTGTGTTAAATGTATTAAAAAGAAAAAAATGCAACACAATATGTTATTTATCAGCCAATCACATTGCTGCTTGCATCAATTCATGAGCCGTTACTCTGCTCAAGAGAAAGTTTCCTCACTTCAATAAACTATATGTGAGTTTGCTGTGTTTTTATTGCATACAATGAAAAAATTCAACAAACTTTCTGTGTTAGGAGGAATAACTCAAAATGTCTTGTCCTTATCTAGACATAGGTGTGTTAAGAAACATCACAACACTCATGTTTTTAAGTCAGTTTAATGTAATTTAAGTTGAAATGACATACAGCTAAGTTGATTGTATAGGCTACTTAAAATTCTAAGCAACTTTTTTTTCTTTTCTTTTTTTTAACAGTGGATAATTTCAGCAGTGTTGGATGTGCAACAAGAAACAAATGTTTAGAATGATAACCTAAAAAAAAAAAATCACAGAAATTAGCTTAGTGAGCTTTTTTTTCGGTAGTGATAATGTCTAATAATTGGTGACTGTTACTCAAAAGACAACAAGAATAAACCTATAGGAAAAAGGAGCAATACATCACTTGAATGAGTTTGAAGAACATAGACTTAAAGAGGGGTAACATTTTGGTAGCTATAATTTTGACCTATCATACCATACTATATCTCATAAATATGCTTTATAAAATAGAAAGAAGAGGAGCTCACACATCACATGAGCCACTTTATTAAACATTTATAGTCAGTTATTATAAAATTAAGAGTGGCAACATTTCTAGCTATGATAATTTTACTTGTCAGATTCAGTGACCCTAGCCAGCTCATGCATTTGTAAGGAGCAAACTGTGGGATCTCCAACATTACTGGGTAATTACTGTAAACAGTAATAAGAATAAAGACCTACATTTATCAGATAATCAGAATATGTTACACAATAAGCGCTAAAGAGGAGCTGAAACATCACAAGTTACTTTATTAAGCATTAGTCACCTGCGTGAAATAAAGAGGGGTAACACATTTCAATAGCTTAAAATTTAACCTGTCAGACCCTATTGTATCTATAAATATTAATATCTGATCAGTATGCTTTATTTATATATAACAGAAAGAAGAGAATCTCACACATAACACTTTATTAAAAATGTATAGTCAGTTATTATGAAATAAAGTGTGGTAACATTTCGATAGCTATGATTTTTTACTTGTCAGATTCAGTGACTGCATCATATGCATTTGTAAGGAGCAAACTGTGTAGAGTAGCGCTTGTTGTTAGTCGTTTCTCCAGACATGGTTTTATGTTTACGCAGCGCGATACGCAACGCAATGTATAGTCAGTTATTATGAAATAAAGTGTGGTAACATTTCGATAGCTATGATTTTTTACTTGTCAGATTCAGTGACTGCATCATATGCATTTGTAAGGAGCAAACTGTGGGATCTCCAACATTACTGGGTAATTAAAGTAAAAAGTAATAAGAATAAAGACCTACATTTATCAGATAATCAGAATATGTTACACAATAAGCGCTAAACATCTCATAAGGAAACAATTCTTAGTGGTAGCCTAAAATATTAGCAGAAAGCAGCAGCATTAATGTTTCATTTCTTTTCTATATAAGCATTTAGATGCTCGTGACAATATCTAGTTTGTTCAATGGGCGCTTTCTGTAGTATTAAGACATGGAACATCTTTTACAGCACCGCTCAGCTCCTCTGAGGCTGATCATTCCGGTTTAGCGTCTCATCTCCTGCGCGAACATTTGCTGAACAGCAACCCCTGGTCACAGTTTTCGCTAGGTCACCGATTTCGGCACAACACCGGTGGGCTGAGTGAGCTGCGGCCGGTGGGCTTGAGAACGGCGCGGCCGGCGGATTCGACGAAGGAGCGTCCGGTGGGCTTGCGGCAACCACATGTGACGACCCCGGGCTGGACTCTGCTTTGTCCACGGTGAAAGCCGATCCGGCGATCGACAGCGCGAAGTTGATGTATTTCCTCAGCGACCAGCACGGATCAGCTCCAGGCATGACGAAGCAGATATCGT
>NW_015662598.1:238405-246469 GCF_001515625.1 Sinocyclocheilus rhinocerous
TTGGAAGACCAAACAAAGTAGTTTCGCTTTCACAATGAAACACACAGCATCTCCACAACATGGCGGCGGCGATGGTGGCGGCAGCGGCAGCGGTAGCAACAATACGCGAGAATCAAAGTTACGCCTTCTTTCTTTGCATGAACATTTGGGCAGTGTTATGCAAATCTTCCCACATAGTGACGTAGACATGTGGGGGCGTGTTAGAACGAGCCGTTTTAGGTAGGCGTGGTTGACTCTTAAAATTGAAATCTTAAAATTGACTCTTGAAATCGCAACATATGACCCCTTTAAAAACAACTCCTTTCAATGATTCAGAGTCGACTCTTTCTTTTGAGAGACAATAACTTTATACACGGTGCACTTTCAGATTTAAAACTTTGCAGGATGTTTTCATTCACTTAGAGTTGTGTTACACACTGCATGAAAGGTCATTTTGAAAAATCCATAATAGGGGCACTTTAAGCATGTTTAAGCATTTTAAGCAATGTTTTAGCAAACTTACAAGTCTGTCTCCATTCTGATATGGAACACCTACATTTTACAATTTAATTGGTTCCTGTTGAAAAAAATAAAAATAAATTAAAAATCCTGGCCTACATTTTTTTTCTTGTTAAATATCTTTTTTCACTGAGAAATATGTCACATTACGTAAGTAAAGTCAGGTAACGTCATCTATTACCGTACATATCACATACAAATACAGTATATTATGAATTTGAATTTTTTCAGCAATATTATTAGTTGCACCTTCTAAACAAACTTTATGGTTATTGTTTTCGCTCTCATAATAATGCACTTTTTCAACACATATGTATGTATATTCATCTGTATTGAGAATGTGAATTCTTATTATTTCTGTGGATTATTGTATTGTCTGATTTTTTCCCGACCAGGCTCTTCATCTGTCATCAGTAATGACGACGACTCGGCCAGCCCGCTTCACCACGTTTCCAATGGCAACAACACGCCATCATCATCGGAGATGGGCCCAGATGCCGTTATCATCGGAATGACAAAGATTCCAGTCATCGAGAACCCCCAGTACTTCCGCAACCCCGGCAGCATGCTGAAATCGGACACTTGTGAGTTGCCATGGCATGCTGGGCCGTCAGCCGCCCCACTCTGAAATAGATTCCAGCCTAGGTTGCCACTGGTCAGTTGTCATAGTAACCTCCCCTTCTATCACCATGGCGATGATATCAGGGGTGGCTGACACTGTGTAACTTAAAGGGTTAGTTCACCCAAAAATGAAAATGAGCCCATAAATAACTCACCCTCAAGTCATCCTAGGTGTATATGACTTTCTTCTTTCAGACGAATCCAGTCGGAGTTATATAAAAAATTGTCTTTGATCTTTCAAGCTGTTTCATGGCACTCAGCGCGTTTCTGTAAGAAAAATATCCATATTTAAAACCTAATAATCACTTTAATGTAGCTTGTGCCAACAGTTGTACACGGAAGCAGCTCCGGGCGGATGATGTATGAGTTCAGTGTTGCGTATGCGCCGGTGAGTCTCGTGAAAACCAACGTTTGTTAACAGGAGCAAAGGAAGCAAAGTTTCCTTACTTTAGCAAAGGAAAACCTTTTGTTTTGATCTCTCCACTGCGTTTCCGTGTGCGTCTCTTCTGAGCGGCGCATGCGCAACGCTGAACTAATACGTCATTCCCCCGGAACTGCTTCCTTGTACAACAGTGAGCGCAAGCTACATTAAAGTGATTATTACGTTTTGAATATGGATATTTTTCTTACAAAAACGCATCAATTCGCTACAAAAGACAATTTTTTTATATACCTCCGACTGTATTCGTCTGAAAGAAGAAAGTCATATACACCTAGGATGACTTGAGGGTGAGTAATTTATGGCTAATTTTCATTTTTGGGTGAACTAACCCTTTAATCACTGTTGGACTGTAGATGAATCTGCAAGCGTTCTTCATTTAAATTCATTTACATCTCAGGATCTGTAAATAGTGCACCTGTAAATCTTACCAACAACTGATTGATCGTTAGTGATATTTGCTAAAGCAAGCATCTCACATAGTTGCTCATAGGGTTAAGTCAGCATGAAAACAATATTGACCCTATTAGTTTTCTTATTGCATGTTACTGGTGTTATTATGAATGATTAATTCATGCATATATATATTTGTGATCTCTAACCTAATCTATATATATTTAGGGTTTTATTTGTTGTAGGGGTTTTATAAGCACAAAATAATGATTATACTGTACATTGTTACCATGATTTACAGAAAAAAAGTAATTCGGTGTAACAATATTTCAGAATACACATTTCTTGTTAGGCATAGTTACAACAAGAGTCATTAGATGACATTAAGTGACTTAATTTAAGGATTAGATTTTAGCTCTAAAATTCTAATTATTTGTAACTTCAAATCTTTACCCATTTTGCTACTATCCTTCAAACAAGCAGGTTTTGCCCTTTTGTCAGCAAGATGTTTTAAAATATAATATGATCACTTATTCTTTTATATGTTTTAACAAGTACATGTCAGAATACGTTTGTTGTTTCATTTTCACATAAATATATCTGTTACACTGAGTGATGATGAAACAATATTTCACCCATGTTTTGACATTTTGTTTTGACAAAAGTAATTTGAAACATTAAAGCAGACGCTTGAATTTAATATGCTTTCTGTGTATATAAAATCACATTTGTAATTAATTTGTTAAGGTCACCAAAATGGGATGTCATATCTATATTTATATGGGCCATTCAATAGAATTGGTCCAAAGTCAAAGTCGGAAACGTCTTGAAAAAAATGTATGCAAATTGTATAATATCCAAGGTACACATTTCTAGTAATTGTGCCGTTCATTCTCATATTGTATTTTCAGAAAGTTTTCTCTCCAAACATGTCACTACCAAAACACAGTAATAATAATTTAATTAGAAGGCTTATAATGACCTTTATTATATTATAGTAAGATTTTGCATACATCTCCATTGTATGTATATATATATATATATTAGAGGTAACTCAATGACAATTAAATTTTTAACAATATTTCAACTGTAATTTATGAGATTTGTTGTATTTTGAATCCAATTTTTCTTTGTAAAAGGCAAAAAGTCTGAAAAGTGATCACACTGATTTCAAAGTTAAGGATTCATTAGTTTGAATATACATTGAACCAAAAACTATCATAACATCTTAGCTGAAAATTCAGTATACTTTATTTTTGACAAAACATCCCATGTTTCGGTAGTGACTGCATATTTTCGGTAGTGACAGTCACAGTAATGCTTTGGTAGCGACCACATCATATTACAGAATTTTAACTTGCATACTAAAACTACAAAAAAATACTAAAATACAAAAAATGTGCATAACTGTACAAAAATTTTGTTTATTTCCCCCAAATATGAGATTATGTGTTCCCTTTTGTCACTACCGAAATGATGACATGTTTTGGTCGTGACTGTTTCGGTAGTGACAATTTTATGGGATAACACCCAAAATGTATATATGGTTAGCTAGCACAGTTCTAAACAGTGGTACACATATAAAAACTAAATGTTATGGAATAACTGCCAAAAAAGTGTGCTTAATTGCAGAAAAAGGTGTTCGGAAGATTTTTCAGACGTTTGAACACATTTACCTCAAAATGATGGGACCTATCTACTCGCACATTATAGCTATGAGAGAGGGGGACACAGGATTATTTCCTGATCATAAATTTAGGGGTGTAGTTAAAATCAGTCTTAGCCAATGGACTAAAACATACACTTGTCTTGGTAGTGACATGAAAATGCGGGACGCATTTTTTTTTACATAAAGTTTCATAATTTACCAAGGAAATATAAAATAAATATTTTTTTAACTTAAATTTTTTAAAAGAATCAAAAAGATACTTTTAAAAACAACAATGGAAAAAATACAAAAAATTATTTCAAGATCATTTTCAGAAGTTGAAATTTTTTTGAAAGTATATATATACACACACACACACAACTAAATTACTAACACTTTAACAGAGGAAAAAAAGAAAAAAAAACTATTATAATTAAATCTAATTAAAAATGTTAACAAAAAGTATAATTGTATATCAATAATACTAAAATAACACTGGCCAGTAAGTGCAGACTGCAATTAAATAGTTCACCCAAGAATGAAAATTTTGCCATCATTTACTCACCCTCATGTTGTTTCAAACCTCTATAAGTTTCTTTCTTACGTTCAATCAATCAATAGTTCACTCAGTACACCTTAGTGACCACTAAGTGAAACCACTCAAATGTTTTCAGAAATTGTGTTTGTGAAAAAGTATGTATGTTCCTTGTTTTGCAGTCGTCCAACACATAAAACGTCACAACATTCTGCTGAAGAGGGAGCTTGGAGAAGGGGCTTTTGGGAAAGTGTTCTTAGCTGAATGCTACAACTTGTCTCCTGACCAAGAGAAGATTTTGGTGGCTGTTAAGGTATGGTATATTTACACAACAAAACATTGATTCTGCACAAATTCTGCACATTTCAGGTTGTGGCTACATAATGAGGCTTTACCGTAGGTATTTCTGTAATAAAAGATCAAACTTTCTTATCTCCCAGACTCTGAAGGAAGCCAGTGAAAGTGGACGAGCAGATTTCCACCGAGAGGCAGAGCTCCTGACCAACCTGCAGCATGAGCACATTGTCAAGTTTTATGGCGTGTGTGTAGAAAGCGACCCTCTCATTATGGTGTTTGAGTACATGAAACATGGAGACCTCAACAAGTTTCTCAGGTTTGCAGGAGAGCGTTTATCACACCCACCCACCCAACAATGATGTTTCACCCCAAAATGAAAACTGCTATCATTTGCCCTTATGTTGTTCCAGACCTGTGTGACATTTTTCAAAATGTCTTCAAAATATCGTCTTTTGTGTTCTGCAGAAGAAAGAATTTCATACAGGTTTTTAAAGAAAGCAAAAAATGTGTCTACAGCATTTTATTGTAAAGCTCATTATTTTATAAAAGCCTGCATGGATTATTTCAATAAAGAAATTGTTCATTTGATCTGTAAAGTCTAAGCAAAACGTGTCTGTATGTTGTCCACTTTCTGACCTCCAGTTTAGTTCAGTCATGCACATGCTATTCTCATACTCTCTCTTACAGGGCTCATGGACCAGATGCAGTGCTGATGGCAGATGGACAACAGAGTTTGCAGGTGGAGTTAACTCAGCCTCAGATGCTGCACATTGCCCAGCAGATAGCAGCAGGCATGGTGTATCTGGCTTCACAGCATTTCGTGCACAGAGACCTGGCCACACGCAACTGCCTGGTGGGAGAGAACCTGCTTGTCAAGATAGGAGACTTCGGCATGTCCAGAGATGTGTACAGCACCGACTACTATAGGGTAAGTGTGGGTCACCTTGGAAATCTCCATATCACTGTGGTCCTTTTGGTCCAAGGAACCCAAAATCTACTACAAAGGTCTTATTTCGTTTGAAACCTGAATGCATAACTGCATTATATATGATTTTATTTAAATTACAGTAATCGAACAATTATATGATACGAAATATAGATGACAAACTCCTTTAAAAAACATAATGGCAACATTATCCACCATATACACTGAGATTATTGACCAATATGAATACTTCAATGGTTAGTTCTTAAATTATAACTTGGTATCTTAAACTTACATTTTACATAATACATCTCCCAACATCCTGAACATGTGTTTACAGCTTAGATTAAAAATTAAATAAATACTTCCTGTATAGGTACTGAAAGGCTTTTATTGCATTTGTTATTTATCAATATGGATATTAACTATTCTCTCTTAGTAAATGAAAATATATTAAGTTTTTCTTCACTTACCTCTTACAGGAAGAAAATCTGCTATTTGTGATGTTGCATTACTTAAAGTGGCAGTGTTTCATTTCCGTGCGACACCAAACAGAAATGCCAAAAGAAAGACTGTTTTCTAATATAGATAATGTTCTAGTGTCATGCTGCTAAAATAAACATATTGCAGTTGCATTTGTTGCAACTGACTGCTAGCACAAAAAGATACACACTACAGCTTTATGCGTTCAGAATCAAATCAGAAAAGATTACAGATATGTATGGTATATTTTCATTGGTTGCTCAAACAAGCCACTGAAGCGTGTGAACACAGGAAATCTCAGAGAAACCACAGAAAATAATCCACAGGGCCATGTCAGATTCTTGCTTGAACATTCCCACTCCCAAATGTGAATGCAAACATGGGCATATTAAGCAGTCAAAGTCAGGGCCGCTCAAACAGAGCATTGTTTTGAAAATGCCACAAACTACAGTGTTACACTCCTCACATTCTGCTTCTCAGCAGTTCAGCCAACTGTCAGAGATTCTCTGGTAGCACTTGTTTAATCTAAGGTTAGTTCTGGCTTGGGTCGTTTCCTGATCCCAGCCCTCTCCTTTCTGTTTCCTGACTTTTTCAGAATTCAGAAAGAAAGAAATGAAAAGTTATCTGTGACCTCTATCAGTTGAACCTCTGTTGAATCGAATCTCTATGAATCTGACAAATTCATATGGAAAGGATGAACACAAAAAAGCAAAATGCAGTTTGTGTACGTCCACAATGGATAATATGACGATATACTGTTGTTTTGTCTTTCATTATTATGGGTTATTATGACTAATGACTATTTAAATGTATGCATCTGAACAGCTGATTAAATACTGTAAATATGAAAGTGCCTCAAAAACCAACAGTTCCTCACAGTGAGTTCTTCCAGAAAAAGCCCAGACCATCTGACACTCAAGGGCTCTCCCAAACCTGCATCCTGCCAACACAGCCGGAAACACTCTGCTGTGTCAGCAGCCGTGTGCGAGTGAGATGAAGGAATATCAGCTCCCTCTGTCGTATAACAATAGAAAACACAGGATTTTGTCATTGCATGATCACTAGGAATCCTGCAATGCAATGTCATGGTAATGAGGTCAAAGTTTTGCAATAAACAACGTATTGTGGCAAAACACTGCAGTGGTTTTACATACAGTTTTATGCTGTAAAAGACCAATATGCTCAATCTGAAGTGTCTCACATTTAAACAAGATTGATACAGTGATTTTCAGTATCACAATTTCTATTCTTTTGGTCTTGAATAGGTGGAAAGTTCTTTGTGCTATCTAATAAACTTTAGCACAGGAAAATTACATATTCCAAGTCTTCTGAAGCCATACAGTAGCTTTGCATAAGAAAGAATTATACCCAGAATTATAGAAAATTATCCCCTTTTCAGTCTCATTTACACTTTTGCACATTCAGTCCTGCTGCAAGAACCAGTGGCATCTGGCACTTGAGAGCTGAGATAGAGAGGAAGATTAACAATGAATTCCTTCTGTTCCTTGCAAAGCTATTCTATGGCTTCAGAAGACTTGGTATTTAGAACACAACTTGGTTTGAAACAGCACAAGAGGATTTACATTTAACAATTTTTATTTTTATTTTTTTTGGAAATATTGTGTTTTCACTTTATTTTACAGTATGTGTATTGAGTAAAGTAACTACTTGGGATAAAGGATTGGTTCAAGAGTAGTAACCTACTTATGTGATTCCTCTAGTAAGTACACGGTATGTACACTTCTGTTCAAAATGTTTTTGAAAGAAGTTTTTATGCTCACCAAGGCTGCATTTATTTGATCAAAAATACAGTAAAACAGTAATATTGAGAAATATTATTACAACTTTAAAACATTTTCTATTTTAATATATTTTAAAATGTAATTTATTCCTGTTATGGCAAAGCAGAATTTTCAGCATCCATTACTCCAGCTTTCAGTCTTACATTGTCCTTCAGAAATCATTCTAATATGCTGAGTCCCAGTTATGCTGCTTAAAGGGGTCATATGATGCTGCTAAAAAGAACATTATTTTGTGTATTTGGTGTAATGAAATGTGTTTATGCGGTTTAAGGTTCAAAAACAGATTATTTTCCACATACTGTACATTATTGTTTCTCCTATATGCGACGCCTTTCTGAAACGCGTCGATTTTTACAAAACTAATCGGTCTGAAAAGCGAGGTGTGCTCTGATTAACCAACTATCCAGTGCGTTGTGATTGGCC
>NW_015662598.1:246488-247026 GCF_001515625.1 Sinocyclocheilus rhinocerous
CCGCGTAAACATAAAACCATGTGTGCATTTGTGATCGGAGAAATGACAAACCACAAGCGCTACTCTACACTGCTCAAAACTCGTGTTTGAATCGTCAGTGGCAAATTCTTTAAATATAAAAAGAAAACTACAGTCTTTGAGTCAGAACAGCCGGCATTGTAGTCTACTCTCCCAGGATCAGGAAACGGTCCTCCATAAAATGTGCTGCACACATCTAAATATTTGGGTTGAAGTGTTCTGGAACAGTGTTGTAAATACTTAACCACTGATTTCTAGTCGTGTCCATTTTTGAAAGGCCAAACAAGGTAGTTTCGCTTTCACAATGTAACACAGCGTCACACACGGCAGCCTTGAGTGAGCGGCGGCGGCGGCCTAGAGTGAGCAGAAGCCGGGGGCTAGCGTGAGGAACAGCCAGAGGGCTAGAGTGAGCAGAGGCGGCGGATTCGACGAAGAAGCGTCCGGCGGGCTTGCGGCAACCACATGTGACGACCCCGGACTGGACTCCGCTTCGTCCACAGTGAAAGCCGATCCGGCGATC
>NW_015662598.1:247257-252389 GCF_001515625.1 Sinocyclocheilus rhinocerous
CCAGATAGTGATGTAGATATGTGGGGGCGTGTTAGAACGAGCCGTTTTAGGTAGGTGTGGCTGACTCTTAACTTTTATAAAGAATATCTCTTTGGATTTGAGACTTTAGTCTTTGCAACTTTACAGATCTTCTTTATGCACCAAGAGCTTGTAACACTCCGAAGAGAAAGGAAAAATTGAAATCGCATCATATGACCCCTTTAATATTTTTGTGAAAATAATGTGGATTGTTCAGGCCAATTCACACTGTACCAACAGACGAGTTCTTTGGGTTTAGCCAGATATGTGTGTTAGCCCTGTCTGTTGCCATTCATCAGTGCTGGTTTTCACCAATTAAACATGTTGGAATCTGCATTTGTAGGGTCTTGGAATGTCTGAGAAGTGGCATACTGTCATCTGGACATTGGTTTATGTCTCTTGGTATGGTGTGGATTAGCCTTTAGATGAATAGAAAAAGTGCTACCAATATTCCTTGTATAAATCAACCATCTGAAATGCTACAAGTGATGTACAGTATGAAAAAAAATGCATATTAATTTTGAAATTTGTTAAAGATTATATTTAACAATTATTAAATAATAATTTTTGTTTTTAAAAATCAATATTGAGTGTTAGAGAATGGCAGAAGTGATCTAAATGTATAAATAGGCGAAGTTAGCTTGCACAATTAAATATGAAATATCAACAAAATACAGGTACACTTAAAGAAAAAACAAAATCTAATACAGTATTAACAGATAACATGGTGCGGATATATAGTCCCTCCCTAAAAAATATTTAGTTTACTTTGCTTATTATGGAGACTCTAAAATTGAAAGGATAGGAGATGGATTTATTAAGTGCATGTGCTTCTACCAGTCACTGTTAATCTGTATCTCTTATCTCAGGTGGGTGGTCACACCATGCTGCCCATCCGCTGGATGCCCCCAGAGAGCATCATGTACAGGAGATTCACCACAGAGAGTGACGTGTGGAGTTTGGGTGTGGTCCTCTGGGAAATATTCACATACGGCAAGCAACCCTGGTACCAGCTTTCAAACAACGAGGTAAGACACATCAGTCATAACCAGTCATACCTAACGTGTATCTCATGTAGGAATGGAAGTCCTCAAGTAATATATACCAGTTACTCACAGAGTGATTAGTTCGTCCTCAAAAGCACTCACTGTATCAACCTGGTACCGTGTTAAAATGACAGACTAGTTTCTAGGCAGACTGATGCACCCTTAGTGGAGCCTGTGTTCAGTTGTAGTTGTGGACCATGTTTCTGCTGCCTCCTGCAGGTGATCGAGTGTATCACACAGGGTCGGGTGTTGCAGAGACCTCGTACTTGCCCCAAAGAGGTGTATGACCTGATGCTGGGCTGCTGGCAGAGGGAGCCCTACATGAGACTCAACATCAAAGAAATCCACAACCTGCTCCAGAGCCTGGCCAAGGCCTCGCCTGTTTACTTGGACATCCTGGGCTGATCTGTTTGCCAGTATGGGTGTGTAATTGTTAGTAAGAAAAAGTGCGTGAATGTGTGGTATAAAAGGAGTTAGGGATGGTTTCGATTAGGATGAGTTGATTGAATATAGATGTGTGTGCGTCTCTGTGTGTGCGTCTCTGTGTGTGTTCATAAAAATGGCTTGTGCTTCAGCACTCTAACCACATGGACTAAAAGGCCTTAAAGTTGACTGTGTGCATTGCTTTGAGTTTTCCCACATCTGGACATGTCCATCTATCGTGCATCAATATGTTTTCTAAAAACCCCAAATAGTCTACAAACATCTGATTGTTGTAAATATGCGTCAGAGACAATGCAGACTTTTTGTTTAACAACCTTTTTGAAAAAGGTAATTTGGTTTAGGGAAGTTTATATTTGTTTTTCTCTTACCATTTTGTTTATCGAGATGGACAAAATTCAGACTTGATGAGGACCCAGTCATTAGCACAACGCTGTCAACACCCTGGCGTCATTCTGGCAGACTTGACGCAGATCGCAATACTATTCATACCGCAAACTATCGAGTAACAATCATGGAAACTGCCAGATTCATGTTTCGTTTTAAGTTTTTTTTTTAACACATCTGATCTAATTTTAGACTTTTCTGTGCCAAGTTTTGATGTCTATAATACTGAGGTCGATGAAAGGCGTTTTTGGACATCTCTGTGCGCCCCATCTTACTCAGCGCGAACTTCGTTATAGAAGCACAGCGACAAAGACGCCTTTTTTTTTTCTTCGGAAGAGGCTTGAGGTTGGACAGAGTGTTTGGAGTGATCACAGAGACAAAGTCACCAGCAGTGGCACTTAGGTATTTCCTCAGACTTTGTTTGGCTCCCCAGCCATAGTTTTGATTCAAAGGGCACTTGTCTTTCTGAGGTTCGAAGAACAATGGGAAGATGCTGTTCTTGTGTCAATGGTAACAGTCTCTTTTTTTTTTAAGTTATGGTGCTTACACACTAGAAAACATTTTGACGGAACGCTTGATGGATAGAAATCTGCAAGATTGTGTTTCTGAGGGTGTGGAAAGAGCCATTCATCCTGGATATTTCCCTGCCGTTGGCCCTAGAGGCTGGGATAGGTTCCAGCATCCCTGCGACCCTACATCGGACAAGCGGTTTTGGATTATGGATGGATGGAAAGAGCCAGGGCTGTTTGAAATAAAGCAGAAATACAGCCAATTGGATTTCTGAAAGCACAATTGGATCCGCCTCCCTGGGATTCTCAGTAGTCAACAGATCCCTGCGACCGTGCATTACAGCCAAAGTACAAATTCCCTCCACTTTTGGTCACAGAACGGAGCATCGAAATCAACAAATTCCCAGCATTCTCCGACGTAGCGTGAACTAGTGTGTAGGCACCCTTAATCATCATCATGTTGCAATTTGATTGACTTTGCCTTTGCGAAGACTGAAGATTTCTTTCAGACCTGTTCCTGAGGAGTATATCCATAGATGTTGTTCATAACACAACAGACCTGCCTGATCAGTTGGAGTTGATTGCTCTCGGATTATTCATTATTATCTGTTTATGTATCAACTGCGAAATAACTCCTAAATAATATGTGTATGTGATAATCTATGATCGATTTGTTTTCGATGTATTGTGGGCCGTTTCAAAGCGATGGGCACTGTGAAGTGAATGTTCATGTGAGAATGAACGAGTCGGACTGTCCCTGAGGTCACGACAGGAAGACCCTATGAAGGGACCGTCCAGATTCAACCTGTGTTTCAACCCCACTAAACAAGTTACCAGAGGAGGACGACTGACAACCAACAGGTTTAAATAGACTACAAAGGACTGAATGACAAATAAAATTGTCATTACACTATACAGTGCATTCAGACAGTATTCAGATCCCTTAATTTTTGTCACATTTTATGTTGTAGCCCTGTGATAAAATGTATCTACTATATCTATGTATCAGTCTACTCTCCTTACGCCATGACAAAGCAAAAACAAATCTGTGAAAACTGCAAATTTATTAAAAGAAAAAACACAAATATCTCAATAACTTAAGTATTCAGACCCTTAACTCAGTACTTAGTTGAAGCACCTTTGACAGCAATTACTTCCTCAAGTCTTTTTGGATACAGTGTAGCAAGCTTTGTGACCTAATATGGGGATTATCTGCCATTCTTCTCTGCAGATCCTTTTAATCTGTCAGGTTGGATGAGAACCATTGGTGGACAGAGATTTTTATGTTTGGGTACAAGCCTGAGCTCTGGCTTGGTCACTCGTGAATATTCATAGAGTCGTCACTAAACTACTCCTGCATTATCTTGGTTGAGTGCTTGGAGTCATTGTCCTGTCTGACACGACTTAACAAAGAATGTGAATAATTAAGTCGATGTGTTATTTCTGTTCACAAATTTGGTTTTTGCTTCATTATGGGGCATGATTTACACACTAAACCAGTGATGGGCAAACTTGGCCCTTCCAGGCCACTTTCCTGCAGAGATTTGATCCAACCCTTGCAGTATTGGGGTGCCTCCAGGACCAGGGTTGGGAACCACTGCACTAAACCGATGTAAAAGTGGATGAAAGCGACTGTTGTTGCCTTGTGCCGCTTGCGCTTGGGCCAAAGTTGCATTTGAACACACTACAAAGACTACAATCAACGGCCAACTAGCATGTAGTCTACCTTTGTCTGCGGATATACAAAAAAAAGTAAGCAAATCAGCGGTTGATCAATTAATTGGCCTTCACTTTCTTCATTCTAAACAGCCATGTCGTTATGAAAGCGCAAGGCCCTTAAATACTTTGCACAACCCACGTGATGGTTCTGTTATGTGTTAAGGAGTTTAGATTGGTGAGGTGAAAAATGTAAGCATTCTATTATGAAGCTGAGGTCACAATTACCATTCCGCAAATTTTCACAGGTGAAATCCAGTCATTTTTACAAGCATTAAGAAATTAAGAAGTCTGAATACTTTCTGAATCCACTGTAATAATTTCTATAGTGTTGTTTGCTGACCAAGCATCACAATTACTGTTGTTCATACTTAGGGCTTACTTGAATATTACACGCAGTACATATTCAATTCAGTTGTATCTGTAAAACCAGACCGGTCAAAACGAAATGTCGTCAACCTGACTATCATTACTGTTGACTAACTCCAGGGCTACAGTATTCGACTTGTCCTCCTCTGCCGGAGTAAATGTTTTTTTCTCAATTCCGATCGACGGGGCTCCTCGTGGACCCCAGCAACACGTTTTGCACCGACTGACTGATTCTTCGGGGTGTGAAGTACCAGAGATGTGTTGCTTTGAAAGCGTCTGTATATATGCAATTAGACTGTAAATATACATGAGCAGGATCAATCATTCTTTGTACACTGATGTCAAATTCTTTCCAAACAGTACATTGGCAGGACCTACTTTTAACAGCTGACTTTACCTGATATCATGAGTTGTCGAACAGCGTCCAATCGAGTCAAGTGTCGGTCATTATGCTCATGATCTTTTTGAGCAGTGACTTATGACCTCTTAGAGCTTTGCACTTTCTTTATAGATGTACTGCTCATATTTTTGTAGTTTTCACCCTACAATTGTAAGCACTGCAAAAAAAAAAAAAAAAAAAAAAAAAGGGAAAAAAAAATGCCCTAAATGACAATCTGGCGCTTCTGAATCAGCGACTGTAAGTATG
>NW_015662598.1:252421-263956 GCF_001515625.1 Sinocyclocheilus rhinocerous
TATTGAACAAGGCTTTTTCTTAGTTTTTTTTTTTTTGCTATACAGATTTCTGTGTGTTCTAATAGCCGGCCAGCCTGTACTTTATAATCCATTCTGTACAGTTCTAATAGTTGTCTATATAAATAATATGTTCTCTCTATATATTCTGTTTCAAACAGGCACCACGTCAAATGTGTGACATTGTAAAGGGAAGAAAAACATGTCTAATGGGCCTCCGGCAATATGTGATTGTAAATAGAGTTTATTTTGCGTGACAAAGTATAATTTCTTTTCCCTGTGGTTGTTCATAATAATAAAAAAAGTACGATTAGATTTTTTTTTTATATCTGTAATTGATCAACTAGCCTTTTCCCCTGTGTAGTAAACAATTTGATGTTACTGATGCTTACTGCACCCTTTTTTTTTTAATTGATTCACGTCCAGGGGGAAAGAGCCAAGAGAACCCCCATCCTCATTTGATTTCTGGAAAGCTCTTAACATTGTATATGAATGAAGAACTGTGACTGGGTACTGGAACACTGTTTATGCATTATTTTGTAAGCCAAGATTTTATGCTCTGTCGGGTGAATCTCAATTAAAGTGTCGAGAAATGTCCCGGTCAGCCCAAAAGAGAAACAATACATGAAAAGATAATAAGCCTAAATTAAGGTAAATTAAGCTTTTTATATATATATATATATATTGGGATAAAATATACCCTGGACATTTCTTTGTGAAATGCACCCATTTAGGCAACTGGAATTAAACATGTGTTTCCATTTCTTTTATTTGTTTAGCTGGATCACTGGTTGTGAGTGAATGTGTGTGTGTGTATGAGCGTGTGCTCCCGGGAGACTCAATCTCTCACGGCTTTAGGTGTCAGTACTCTATGCTTGTGCATCCTGTGAGAAGCTTCTCTGCAGTCAGTGGAAATGTTCCTTGTAATACTGTGCATTTAATAAAAGTGGTATGTCTTACTACTTTGTGTATAATGTTGCAAATGTTATTAATAACTAACAACTATGCAGATACAAATATTAAGAGAAATAGACACACATGCACAACCACACAAACGTGTGTGTGTATATCTATCTTTATATCTATACATACATACACACACACACATATATAAACCAGTCTGGTTTCAGAAGTGGGCATTAAACTAAGACTGCCTTGCTCTCAGTTGTTGAAGCCCTAAGACTGGCAAGAGCGGATTCCAAATCTTCAATACTTATCTTGCTAGATCTGTCCGCTGCTTTTGACACAGTTAACCACCAGATCCTCCTGTCAACCCTGTTGGCAAAAGGCATCTGCATCTCAGCTTGTCTAACAGGCATTTATTGCTGGATGAAGGACCATCACCTTCAACTCAACCTTGCCAAGACAGAACTGCTTGTGGTTCTAACAAACCCATCACTTCATCACAATTTCACCATCCAGTTAGGCACATCAACCATAACTCCTTCAAAAACTGCCAGAAACCTTGAAGTTGTGATTGATGATCAGCTGACTTTCTCAAGACCACATTGCTAAAACTGTCCAGTCCTGCAGATTGCTTTATTCAACATCAGGAAGATCAGGCCCTTTCTTTCGGAACATGCTTCACAACTCCTTGTTCAAGCTCTTGTTCTGTCCAGGCTGGACTATTGCAGCCAGTTCTATCGAACCTTTACAATTAATCCAGAACGCGGCGGCAAGATTAATTTTTAATGAGCCGCCATCCAACAAAGCACAAAATCACTTTCACTGACTTTTACATTAAATGTTCCCTCCTGGTGGAATGACCTGCCCAACTCAGTCCGAGCATCTTCAAGAATCCGCTAAAAACACACCTCTTCCACCTCTAGCACTCTCTATTCTAATTCTATTCTTTAAAAAAAACTTGCCCCTTTTAGACTTGCACTCTATTCATTTACTAACTGCTTGTTTATTTTTTTTTAAAAAGATATAAAGATAGATAGAAATACACACACATATGTTTGTGTGGTTGTGCATGTGTGTCTATTTCTCTCTCTTTATATTTGTATTTGTGTAGTTGTTAGAATTTAAAATTGTTATTTATTCCTGTAATGGCAAGGCTGAATTTTCAGCAGCCATTACTGCAGTCTTCAGTGTCACATGATTTTGCAGAAATCTTTACTGTCAGTTATGATTTAATTAAATGCATCCTTAAAAAAAAAAAAATCACTGACCATAAACAAACTCATAAACTGTAGCATATAGTATATGCATAATCTTTGTTTTTTGGTATATTTAAACAAAATATTAATCCTTCATGTGAAAGCAGTGATTTATTGGCCTGTGGCTATAAAATAAAATTATGCATTCATAATTTGTCACAACAATGTAGCAAAATAAACTCTTAGTTTACTATTTACTACTTTCAAGAACTTAACAACACTTATTTTTCTCCATTCTATTTTTATGACAGTGAAGACACTTTTTTTTTGTGAATGATTTGTATTATGTGCTTGCTCACAAAGGGTTATTTTGGTAGAAAGGCCACTTCATGTATGGCATGAAAAGAATCCCAAGGCTAATATTTAGGTCTAACAATAGCCGGTGAAGTGAAGGGCCAGCTGCTCCAAACCATGGCACAATTCACAGAGACAATCTGTAGTAGTTGGCACTACATTTTTTTTGTGGCAAAGTGCCCATGCCTTGCAGGTAAACAGTGAAAATGGCATCAGGTATTTTGAGGCTTGAGGGCTAAAGTATTAGCTGTGTTTGTGAGATTGCCTGTGATGGACACACAGTATTATTTTTCTTCTTTTCAAGCAGCAGCTTAATATTATAAATCCAAAAATGAAAACTGCTGAAAATATAAGCAACCTATGGCCATCCAAGATGTAAATGAATTTGTTTCTACAGAATAGATTTGGAGAAATCTGGCATTACATCACTTGCTCACCAATGAATCCTCTGACAGTGAATAAGTGCCGTCATCACAATAATTCACAAGTAATCACATGATTCCAGTCCATCAATTAATGTCTTGTGAAGCAAAAAGTTGCATGTTTGTAATAACTTCTGGTCAAAATGCCAGTCCATAATAATGCTTCCTTCCAGTGAAAAGTCCATGCCCGGTTGTCCTGTCAAAAGCCACAGACATATTTTTCTAGAATTGTTTTCACTTGTAAACGGTGCTTGATCTGTGCATATTTCTCTTATGATTCAGACAAGACAAATTTTTCACTGGAGAAAGCAATATTATGGACAATGCTGGGTAGTAACTGATTACATGTAATCTGGATAAAGTACTTGTAATTAGATTAAATTTTAACTCTGAATCAGACTAGTTACTTTTTTATCCATTACATAATATTTACACAATTTACAAAAATCCTTTCAATTTTAAGAGTGTTTTATCAACATTTTAACTCTGCATCAACTACTGATGAACACATTAATTTGTATTTGAATTATCCCTCAGTGGGTTATTTAACAATGTATTACTATGTCTTTGGAAGGCCTTTGCTTTCCGATACATTAAAATGCACAAATTCACATTATATCTTATTAACTGTACATGCAATGCAGGGATTCCCAAACTTTTTGTCAGCCAAATCTCTTTCATGCCAGTTTGGGAAAACTTGAAGTAATGTTTAATTCATTTCATGTTAAGAACAACGAATTGACTATATTTTCTTTCTCCTTGGATTTTTTTATATCAGTATGGTACAAGATTATCCTATTTAAATCAATGTGATAAAATTTGTAAGTAATCTTCCCAGCACTGATTATGGATAGAGGACTCTTATATTTTGGCCAGAAGCAACAGTTTGAAGTTAAAAATGTCTTGATGGATTTATGACAAACACAACTTTTTTTCTTCACAAGACATTAATTGACAGACTGGAGTTGTGTAGATTACATGTGGATTATTGTGATATTTTTATCAGCTCTGATTCTGATGGCACCCATTCACTGCAGAGGATTCACTGGTGAGCAAGTGATGTAATGCTAGATTTCTCAAAATCAGTTTGGAATAAACAAACTCATTTACACCTTGGATGGTCTGAGGGTGAGCACATTTTTATTTCTGGGTAAACTAGTCTTTAGAGTACTTTCCACTATTCAGTCCAATATGTCAACTTCTGGTTCAACCAATGGTGTGAGTTTAGGGCAGGACTACCTGTTTGTCCAAAAAAGGAAGAGCATCCCAATTTGCATACTTGTGCCCTATTCTGCTATTTTATATTATGAAAAGTTTGCGTAGTGTATTAACTCTAAAAATTCCAATAAGTGCACTTAAAATACCACCAGATGATGCACTTATTTAAAAAATGTAGAAACCCTTTAAAACACTTCTGCAAACACACTGCAACACCCATGGTGGTAAATTTTGTGTGGGCAAGCATCAAGAATCTAGTTCTTTTCATTCTATTTATGGCACAGACTAAAAAAGAAGCAGATTTTTTCAAAACCTTATGTGTGTAGCAAAACTTTTGTATGAATGGGAAGTAAGGTAAGTTTCTAAATAGGTTGATGTGACTAGTATTCAGACCACAGTCACAGAGAGTAAGAGGATGGGGTTTGGTTTTCATCAAAAGCTGTGCGCCGTTTTTATTGTAGTATTCTAAATTTACATAAAAAAAAAAGAAAGTCTGCCCATGTCCTAGATCCATTATGAAAGTTAACGCACAAATTCCATATACATCTCATTGTATTTTACATAGAGGATAAGAGTATAGGCATGGAGGTGGCATGATCAATCACAAAGCTTAAAAAAACCACAAAAAAAACAACCCTGAATAAATAAGGTGCTGTCTATTAGCAGAGAGTATGTAAGCATGTCACTCTTTTGAGAAGTTTAACATAAAGCCCGTAGCGTGGCAAATCTCGCACCCTCCTTTTACCAATGAAGAGAGAGGGGTTCCAAGCGTACTAAAGCAGAAATGTGAGGAGTAGAGTGAGATGACAATGGAGAGCCTAACTTGTCTGTACAGGTGCATAAGGTAGAGAGTACATCTGGTGGTTACACAGACACTAAGACATCGACGTCTAGTTAAAATGGTATAAAGCAGGTTATCTTTTGTCGATACCTGTATATTCTTTTTCTTGTAGGCAACAAGACATTTTTAAGGTGTTAATTTGCCTCGGCCAATTAGGCCAGACCATTTGAACGTCCAATAGAGCGCAACAGTGCGGTTTTGAAAGTAAAAATCCCATTTACTTACTCCATGGAGAAACCGGTTTTTAACGTGAAAACCTCTGAAAAAATGAGCTGAGTTTAAATGTCATTTAAAAATTTTTAAAAAAAAAACGAAAAAGAGGAATTTACTCTGAGGAACTACACTACCCATAATTCTGAAGAGAGCTCCACCAATCAGAGACTTTGCTGTTATCATGGAAACAAAAATCGCAGCAAGAGTTCAGTAACGACTACCTACACCCATTAAGCACTGCGAATTACAAACAAGTAAATGCTTGTTCACACCAAAACGAATATTTGTTGGGCCAATTTGATACGATAAAATGTTTAATTTTAAATCAACAGCTGTTAATGTGTCTGTTCAGACCAACATGAACCTTCGTACACCATCAATGCGACAATTTATTTATTTTTACGGAAAGGTGTTCTATTCTTTTTCCATTGCACTGCGAAGACCTACACCCATTAAGCACTGCGAATTACAGTAAGTAAATGCTTGTTCACACCAAAACGAATATTTGTTGGGCCAATTTGATGCGATAAAATGTTTAATTTTAAATCAACAGCTGTTAATGTGTCTGTTCAGACCAACATGAACCTTCGTACACCATCAATGCGACAATTTATTTATTTTTACGGAAAGGTGTTCTATTCTTTTTCCATTGCACTGCGAAGAAAACTGGCCAACCAATAAGATTCTCACATGTGATAACATGTCCAGAGCCACTACTGTTACAGTTTGAATTAGCATTTTTATTCAGCCTGTCCTCCATTTTTATGCATTGGTCCAAACAGACAAATTCATATGCAAAAATCGAACCAAATTTGTGGCAAATTCTTGGTAACAGTATTTAAATCTCCTCAAACTTTCAAACTACTACTATATGTTAAATTACAGTAGTCAGCATTTAAAGTGGATCAAAACCTAAAACCATTCTTGTCTTAAGGCAACTTTGA
Organism: Sinocyclocheilus rhinocerous; assembly: GCF_001515625.1. Taxonomy (NCBI): domain Eukaryota; kingdom Metazoa; phylum Chordata; class Actinopteri; order Cypriniformes; family Cyprinidae; genus Sinocyclocheilus; species Sinocyclocheilus rhinocerous. The sequence continues at coordinate 258,513 of NW_015662598.1, forward strand.
TGAGCTTTTTTGATCCACCAAATGTTGACTATGTGTTGCAATATACAACTACACAATGTTTTTATCCTTATAAGGACAAATAAGTCAGTAATTGTAGTTTAATCCATCAAGGTATGCAACCTTGTACCTTTATGTTTTTCATACCTTTTTATTTTGAAAAACAAATAAAATTTGCATATGGTGCATTGTAATTTATCTTGGAACTGGTCAGTTTAGTTATCCTTATGGAGAAAATGAATGGGAAAGACACTGTCGCTGATCAAGTGCGCGGTCACTGTTGTGCTCTACAGCGTCACAGATGAGGAGGGGCAGATAGGAGCCGAGTGACATAAGCATTTAGCAGTTTTTCTTGCGAAGCTACTGCAGGTTTCAATTTTGCTGTTGATTTCCATATTAAACAAAAAGAAAAGTAAAATCCTAAATTTGTAGATATTTCACCCATTTCAAATGGGCTCTGTTCAAGTAACCCTGGGGAAAAAAAAGTTAAAGAAAGCTTTGGGATATTTTGCCTTTTTAATGACAAGGTCATTAAAAATCATGCACGCTGCAAATAACCTCATGCAGTAGTTATGGTAAACCATCCAAGCACTTTTTATTCATTAATATTCATAAATACACACAGCAGCTTCATTAGAGAAGGTCTCTTTGTTTCCTCTTCAGTTTTTGAATGTGGAGTATTTATAAGGAGAGCCTTTTGCAAGACACAGGAAGCAGAGGTCTGCCACAGATACCTACGCTCACCTGCTAAAGGAAAAAAATTAGTTATGTGGAATTGATTATCAACTTATATATATTTATTTATATATTTATATTTCTTATTTTCTCTCACTCTCGTTCCATTTATCTGTCTCTCGGTTTCTCTCAATCTCTCACACACCTGTTCTGATGTATTTAGATTTTTTTTTCCCTCTCGCTCTCCTTTCATGGATTTATACAATGTAACAAAGGTGACAGACCTGAAATTACAATCACCAAAAAAGAAAAAAAAAAAAAAAAAAAATTATAGAGACAAACTGTTTTACACATTAATAATAATAATAATTATTATTATTATTATGTTTTTGAGCAGCAAATCAGCATATTAGAATGATTTCTGAAGGACAGAAGACTGGAGTAATGATGCTGAAAATTCAGCTTTGCATCACAGGAATAAACGCCTTTCGTCCTCGTCGGAAGACGAGCTCTCTTCTCGCATTAGTGTGGACAGCAGCAGCTCCTGCACGAACAGGCTACGGTCCGCGCGCTCGCTCTCCAGCGCCTGCCGTTCTGCCTCGGACATTTTCGGCTCGTTCAACCTGGTGGAATTAGATGGACAAATACTAAACTAGAAATCTAGAAAATCTATTTTAGTCTATTTGATTTCACTTTTCTGAATTCCGTTTTTAATGGTTTAATTACATACAAATAGCCAAATATTGTGTCTAATTAATTCATAAAATTTCAACAGTTACAATTTTAATGATACAGGGCCCTATAAAATATTTCACCTTTTCAGAAATTCTAGTTTTTCTGGATTTTCTGTTTTATGGTTGTTACTACATTAATTATGAAAAATGTTAATAATCAAATGAATGCATAAAACTAACCGTTTCATGAATATATGAATTATAATGAATTATAATGTAATAAAATTACAATTTAATTCCTTTTTTCATCAAAGAAAGTGCTGCACAATAGAGGTTTACTGTCTAATTGTGCTGTCATTAACAAAACATTTTGTGATATTCCTTAATGATATTTTAAATTGTACTTTTATTATTGTTGTTATTTTGAGAAGCACATATACTGTACAAAACTAAGTAATATATTTCGGTCATAATTTCAAGTGAAACCAAACTTTTATTTTGGCAGGCCATAGAAGACTTTGGGCCAGATTTACGCCAGCGCAAACCATCTTTTGGTGTTAAAAGAGTTCTGTCAGGAGTTACTAAAGACGCGCAGTGAAATATTTACGCTGAATATCGTGGAAAGTTATTTTTGTGACTCACCATATTGAATATGCATTTGTAGGAGTTTGCCTTTCAGACGCAAAATTTATGGAAAGAGAGTATTAAAATGAATCACGCAACGCGATTTACTAACATTAGCACTCGTCAAATTACAGGTATTTGTGGCATTATTTAACGCCCAAAAAAATGCATGTCTTAAAACAGGCGGTAATTTGTGCTGCTCTTGGTAGATTGCGCTGGTCATTATGGAAATGATCTGGCTGAGTCTGTGTTCTTTAATGTGTGCATTGTCAGTAAATCACCCACAGAATTTGCCCCTCCCTTTTATGGAATTGCTCTCTAACGCTAATTTGCGCTATTTAGTAAATCTGGCCCTTTGAGTTTCTGCGATAGTTTTAACAAATTAAATGCTCGTGACCTGAACTCTCAGAGCAGCTCTGGCTATGAAGTTCACATGTTCATTTTCTTGTTAAATTTGACTTATTTTAACCAAATTATGCTAAATTTGACATTTTATTTTATAACCAAAAATATTCAATTATTTATTTATTTGTTTGTTTTTAATTTTCTGAAATATCCAAGTATAAATTGTAATTCAGGAACTTAAACATGATCATCATAGAGGGAGGTGTATTATTTTTTAAATAAATTAATTATATGGGGGAAAAAAGTTTAAGGTACTTTTATCAGGTCATTAAAAGCGTAAAAGCTGTAACTATTATATTTACTTGTTTGGAAAAGAGCAGCTTGGCATTCTGCTAAATATCTCAAATTGTGCTCTATGGGGGAAAAATAACAGAAGTCAACAGAACTGATGATGTAAGAAGAAACCCTTTAAAGGGTTAGTTCACCCAAAAATGAAAATTAGTCCATGTTTTACTCATCCTCAAGGCATCCTAGGTGTATATGACTTTCTTCTTTCAGACGAATCCAATCGGAGTTATATTAAAAAATTGTCCTTGCTCTTCCAAGGCTTTATAATGGCATGGGCAGGTGTTTTTGTTCAACAGTCCAAAAGCAGTCAAATAAAGTGCATCCATCCATAATAAAACATGCCTCACACGGCTCCGGGGGGGTGAATGTGGTCGATGTGTTTTTGTAAGAAAATATCCATATTTTAAGGGTTATAAACACCATTCACTTCTTCTAACTGTCGTAGGCGAAAGCCGTTCCGGGCGGATGAAGTAGGACATATGCGTAGCGTAAGCGCCGGTGATTAGTGACGAAAACAGAAGCGCAACAGAGAGAGAACAAAACCAAACACCGGTCACGAATTAGAAGCACAAAATGAGGATTTATAAAGAAAAATGTCAGAGGATTTCGATATAAGCCAAGAGGAGACTGGTTTTCCATTGCTAAAGTAAGGAAACTTTACTTTACTTCCTTTTGGACGTTTGCTTCCTTTGCTCCTGTAAACAAACACTGGTTTTTGCGTGACTCACACACACATGCGCTACGCCTATGTCCTACGTCATCCGCCGGAAAGGCAGTCTCTCGTGAATGCACGTACGACAGTTGGCAGAAGTTACACAAAACTGTTAAAGGGGTCATATGATGCGATTAAAATTTTTCCTTTCTCTTTGAAGTGTTACAAGCTCTTGGTGCATAAAGAAGATCTGTAAAGTTGCAAAGACTAAAGTCTCAAATCCAAAGAGATATTCTTTATAAAAGTTAAGAGTGCCAATCCATAATTTTTTTGGGGAATTTTTATTTATTTATGTTTTAATAAGTATCAGTTCAGGCACCGGAACCGTTTTAAAAGTATCAAATAATGTTACTTTTAGCAACATCATATGACCCCTTTATTATCGTTTTAAATGTGGATATGTTTTTAAACAAAAAACATCAATTTGCTACAGGAGGCCTTTGTTCACCCCCCGGAGCCGTGCGAGGCATGTTTTATTATGGATGGATGCGCTTTATTTGACTACTTTTGGACTATTGAACAAAAACACCCGCCCATGCCATTATAAAGCTTGGAAGAGCAAGGACAATTTTTAGTATAACTCAGATTGGATTCGTCTGAAAGAAGAAAGTCATATACACCTAGGATGCCTTGAGGGCGAGTAAAACATGGGATAATTATCATTTTTGGGTGAACTAACCCTTTAATAATACATAAACAATCTTGAGTGTATGGTTATGTCCGAGCAGTACCGTGTGAGAAGAAACTGGGAGCTGTGGGAGGCCAGCGGGTTGCTCTCAGTCATGGCTGTGTTTGTGGCGGTGTTGGGCGGCGGGATGCTGGCACTGATGTTGCTAGGGTTGCTGCGTTGGCGTGTAGCGTTACGGGCCGTCTCCAGCTGCTGGCGCGCCGCCTGTGCCTGCTGGCGCTCCAGCTGAAGCTGCATTTGCAGTTGCTGCAGCTGCGAGGCCGAGGGGCCAGAAGAGTTGAGCTGTCCTCCTGCGGAGCGCCGCACACCCGACAGCTGAGAGAGCAACTCTGGTGATGTAGACACCGGGAGAAAGACGACAAAAAAAGAGTGTGTGAGAAGACAATCAAAACAACACTTGCATCAACAAAATGAAAGTCCATAAGCCAATTAAGTTAAGGCCTGTATTACACACCTGCTATGGGGTCCATGGCTTCCCTATTGCTTGGAGAGTAGGAGGAGCTTTGTGAAGAGGAGAGCCCACCAGTGGAGCTGCTGGTAAAGTGCATGTTAGTCCTGCGTGCCCGCGGACCGCCCAGTCCCCGCCCAGGGTGGAACATCCGACGAACGTGCCGTACGCCGCTGCTCTCATCGTGCACACACTGGTTAAGGAACAACTGGTTGAGAATGTGTCACAACACACACATCACCTCTCATCCTGAATCATCTAACAATTTCAGGTTTGAGTCTGATAAGGTGTCGTGATTTTATTGCCTTTTTTGCTCCACACTTTTCCATCACTTTATCACTTTCTCTGTTAAAGAGAGAGTTCACCCAAAAATGAAAATTCTGTCATGAATTACTCACCCTCATGTTGTTCCAAACCTGTAAGACCTTTGTTCATCTTCGGAACACAAATTAAGATATTTTTGATGAATTCCGAGAGCTCTCTGACCCTCCCATTGACAGCAAGGATCCTAACACGATCAAGGTTTAGAAACATAGCAAGGACATCGTTAAAATAATCCATTTGACATTAGTGGTTCAACCGTAATTCTACGAAGCTACGAGATTACTTTTTGTGTGCAAAGAAAACAAACATAACACCTTTATTCAACAATTTGTCTCCTCTGCGTCACCCTGTAGCACTATTTTGGAGACTATCACATACGTAAACAACGTATGCAACGTATGTACACGGATATGTTGTTCATGTTCAGATCAAAGCGTAAACAATGTAAAATTATAGTTGAACCACTGATGTCACATGGATTATTTTAACAATGTCCTTGCTACGGTTCTGAGCCTTGATCGTGTTAGGATCCTTGCTGTCTATGGGAGGGTCAGAGAGCTCACGGGATGTATCACAAATATCTTAAAGGGTTAGTTCACCCAAAAATGA